>NW_026611795.1:0-145841 GCF_023638135.1 Falco biarmicus
GGCTGAGATGGGGAATAGCTGAATTTTGGACTCGGCTGGTGACAAAATGTTCCAAACACACCCCATGCACAACTCCACCGGGGAAGGTGCCAGAAACGAGTTCTATTGTTAGTTTTTACACTACCCCGGTAGGCAGCTGAAAGGCACCACAAAACTTGTTCTACCTGCTTTCTGGGCTGAGATGGTGAATCGCTGACTTTTGGACTCGGCTGGTGACAAAATGTTCCAAACACACCCCATGCACAACTCCACCGGGGAAGGTGCCAGAAACGAGTTCTGTGGGTAGTTTTTACACTACCCCGGTAGGCAGCTGAAAGGCACCACAAAACTTGTTCTACCTGCTTTCTGGGCTGAGATGGGGAACGGCTGAATTTTGGACTCGGCTGCTGACAAAATGTTCCAAACACACCCCATGCACACCTCCACCGGGGAAGGTGCCAGAAACGAGTTCTGTTGGTAGTTTTTACACTACCCCGGTAGGCAGCTGAAAGGCACCACAAAACTTGTTCTACCTGCTTTCTGGGCTGAGATGGGGAATCGCTGAATTTTGGACTCGGCTGGGGACAAAATGTTCCAAACACACCCCATGCACAACTCCACCGGGGAAGGTGTCAGAAACGAGTTCTGTTGGTAGTTTTTACACTACCCCGGTAGGCAGCTGAAAGGCACCACAAAACTTGTTCTACCTGCTTTCTGGGCTGAGATGGGGAATCGCTGTATTTTGGACTCGGCTGGTGACAAAATGTTCCAAACACACCCCATGCACAACTCCACCGGGGAAGGTGCCAGAAACGAGTTCTGTTGGTAGTTTTTACACTACCCCGGTAGGCAGCTGAAAGGCACCACAAAACTTGTTCTACCTGCTTTCTGGGCTGAGATGGGGAATCGCTGAATTTTGGACTCGGCTGGTGACAAAATGTTCCAAACACACCCCATGCACAACTCCACCGGGGAAGGTGCCAGAAACGAGTTCTGTTGGTAGTTTTTACACTACCCCGGTAGGCAGCTGAAAGGCACCACAAAACTTGTTCTACCTGCTTTCTGGGCTGAGATGGGGAATCGCTGACTTTTGGACTCGGCTGCTGACAAAATGTTCCAAACACACCCCATGCACAACTCCACCGGGGAAGGTGCCAGAAACGAGTTCTGTTGGTAGTTTTTACACTACCCCGGTAGGCAGCTGAAAGGCACCACAAAACTTGTTCTACCTGCTTTCTGGGCTGAGATGGGGAATCGCTGAATTTTGGACTCGGCTGGTGACAAAATGTTCCAAACACACCCCATGCACAACTCCACCGGGGAAGGTGCCAGAAACGAGTTCTGTTGGTAGTTTTTACACTACCCCGGTAGGCAGCTGAAAGGCACCACAAAACTTGTTCTACCTGCTTTCTGGGCTGAGATGGGGAATCGCTGAATTTTGGACTCGGCTGGTGACAAAATGTTCCAAACACACCCCATGCACAACTCCACCGGGGAAGGTGCCAGAAACGAGTTCTGTTGGTAGTTTTTACACTACCCCGGTAGGCAGCTGAAAGGCACCACAAAACTTGTTCTACCTGCTTTCTGGGCTGAGATGGGGAATCGCTGAATTTTGGACTCGGCTGCTGACAAAATGTTCCAAACACACCCCATGCACAACTCCACCGGGGAAGGTGCCAGAAACGAGTTCTGTTGGTAGTTTTTACACTACCCCGGTAGGCAGCTGAAAGGCACCACAAAACTTGTTCTACCTGCTTTCTGGGCTGAGATGGGGAATCGCTGAATTTTGGACTCGGCTGGTGACAAAATGTTCCAAACACACCCCATGCACAACTCCACCGGGGAAGGTGCCAGAAACGAGTTCTGTTGGTAGTTTTTACACTACCCCGGTAGGCAGCTGAAAGGCACCACAAAACTTGTTCTACCTGCTTTCCGGGCTGAGATGGGGAACGGCTGAATTTTGGACTCGGCTGCTGACAAAATGTTCCAAACACACCCCATGCACAACTCCACCGGGGAAGGTGCCAGAAACGAGTTCTGTTGGTAGTTTTTACACTACCCCGGTAGGCAGCTGAAAGGCACCACAAAACTTGTTCTACCTGCTTTCTGGGCTGAGATGGGGAATCGCTGAATTTTGGACTCGGCTGGTGACAAAATGTTCCAACACCCCATGCACAACTCCACCGGGGAAGGTGCCAGAAACGAGTTCTGTTGGTAGTTTTTACACTACCCCGGTAGGCAGCTGAAAGGCACCACAAAACTTGTTCTAACCTGCTTTCTGGGCTGAGATGGGGAATCGCTGACTTTTGGACTCGGCTGGTGACAAAATGTTCCAAACACCACCCATGCACACCTCCACCGGGGAAGGTGCCAGAAAGGAGTTCTGTTGGTAGTTTTTTACACTACCCCGGTAGGCAGCTGAAAGGCACCACAAAAACTTGTTCTACCTGCTTTCTGGGCTGAGATGGGGAATCGCTGAATTTTGGACTCGGCTGGTGACAAAATGTTCCAAACACACCCCATGCACAACTCCACCGGGGAAGGTGCCAGAAACGAGTTCTGTTGGTAGTTTTTACACTACCCCGGTAGGCAGCTGAAAGGCACCACAAAACTTGTTCTACCTGCTTTCTGGGCTGAGATGGGGAATCGCTGACTTTTGGACTCGGCTGGTGGCAAAATGTTCCCAAACACACCCATGCACAACTCCACCGGGGAAGGTGCCAGAAAGGAGTTCTGTTGGTAGTTTTTACACTACCCCGGTAGGCAGCTGAAAGGCACCACAAAACTTGTTCTACCTGCTTTCTGGGCTGAGATGGGGAATCGCTGAATTTTGGACTCGGCTGCTGACAAAATGTTCCAAACACACCCCATGCACAACTCCACCGGGGAAGGTGCCAGAAACGAGTTCTGTTGGTAGTTTTTACACTACCCCGGTGGGCAGCTGAAAGGCACCACAAAACTTGTTCTACCTGCTTTCTGGGCTGAGATGGGGAATCGCTGAATTTTGGACTCGGCTGCTGACAAAATGTTCCAAACACACCCCATGCACAACTCCACCGGGGAAGGTGCCAGAAACGAGTTCTTTTGGTAGTTTTTTACACTACCCCGGTAGGCAGCTGAAGGCACCACAAAACTTGTTCTACCTGCTTTCTGGGCTGAGATGGGAATCGCTGAATTTTGGACTCGGCTGCTGACAAAATGTTCCAAACACACCCCATGCACAACTCCCACCGGGGAAGGTGCCAGAAACGAGTTCTGTTGGTAGTTTTTACACTACCCCGGTAGGCAGCTGAAAGGCACAACAAAACTTGTTCTACCTGCTTTCTGGGCTGAGATGGGGAACGGCTGAATTTTGGACTCGGCTGGTGACAAAATGTTCCAAACACACACCCATGCACAACTCCACCGGGGAAGGTGCCAGAAACGAGTTCTGTTGGTAGTTTTTACACTACCCCGGTAGGCAGCTGAAAGGCACCACAAAACTTGTTCTACCTGCTTTCTGGGCTGAGATGGGGAATCGCTGACTTTTGGACTCGGCCTGGTGACAAAATGTTCCAAACACACCCCATGCACAACTCCACCGGGGAAGGTGCCAGAAACGAGTTCTGTTGGTAGTTTTTACACTACCCCGGTAGGCAGCTGAAAGGCACCACAAAACTTGTTCTACCTGCTTTCTGGGCTGAGATGGGGAATCGCTGAATTTTGACTCGGCTGGTGACAAAATGTTCCAAACACACCCCATGCACAGCTCCACCGGCAAAGGTGCCAGAAACGAGTTCTGTTGGTAGTTTTTACACTACCCCGGTAGGCAGCTGAAAGGCACCACAAAACTTGTTCTACCTGCTTTCTGGGCTGAGATGGGGAATCGCTGAATTTTGGACTCGGCTGGTGACAAAATGTTCCAAACACACCCCATGCACAACTCCACCGGGGAAGGTGCCAGAAACGAGTTCTGTTGGTAGTTTTTTACACTACCCCGGTAGCAGCTGAAAGGCACCACAAAACTTGTTCTACCTGCTTTCTGGGCTGAGATGGGGAATCGCTGAATTTTGGACTCGGCTGGTGACAAAATGTTCCAAACACACCCCATGCACAACTCCACCGGGGAAGGTGCCAGAAACGAGTTCTGTTGGTAGTTTTTACACTACCCCGGTAGGCAGCTGAAAGGCACCACAAAACTTGTTCTACCTGCTTTCTGGGCTGAGATGGGGAATCGCTGAATTTTGGACTCGGCTGGTGACAAAATGTTCCAAACACACCCCATGCACAACTCCACCGGGGAAGGTGCCAGAAACGAGTTCTGTTGGTAGTTTTTACACTACCCCGGTAGGCAGCTGAAAGGCACCACAAAACTTGTTCTACCTGCTTTCTGGGCTGAGATGGGGAATCGCTGAATTTTGGACTCGGCTGGTGACAAAATGTTCCAAACACACCCCATGCACACCTCCACCGGGAAGGTGCCAGAAACGAGTTCTGTTGGTAGTTTTTACACTCCCCCGGTTGGCAGCTTAAAGGCACCACAAAACTTGTTCTACCTGCTTTCTGGGCTGAGATGGGGAATCGCTGAATTTTGGACTCGGCTGGTGACAAAATGTTCCAAACACACCCCATGCACAACTCCACCGGGGAAGGTGCCAGAAACGAGTTCTGTTGGTAGTTTTTACACTACCCCGGTAGGCAGCTGAAAGGCACCACAAAACTTGTTCTACCTGCTTTCTGGGCTGAGATGGGGAACGGCTGAATTTTGGACTCGGCTGGTGACAAAATGTTCCAAACACACCCCATGCACAACTCCACCGGGGAAGGTGCCAGAAACGAGTTCTGTTGGTAGTTTTTACACTACCCCGGTAGGCAGCTGAAAGGCACCACAAAACTTGTTCTACCTGCTTTCTGGGCTGAGATGGGGAATCGCTGAATTTTGGACTCAGCTGGGGACAAAATGTTCCAAACACACCCCATGCACAACTCCACCGGGGAAGGTGCCAGAAACGAGTTCTGTTGGTAGTTTTTACACTACCCCGGTAGGCAGCTGAAAGGCACCACAAAACTTGTTCTACCTGCTTTCTGGGCTGAGATGGGGAATCGCTGACTTTTGGACTCGGCTGCTGACAAAATGTTCCAAACACACCCCATGCACAACTCCACCGGGGAAGGTGCCAGAAACGAGTTCTGTTGGTAGTTTTTACACTACCCCGGTAGGCAGCTGAAAGGCACCACAAAACTTGTTCTACCTGCTTTCTGGGCTGAGATGGGGAATCGCTGAATTTTGGACTCGGCTGCTGACAAAATGTTCCAAACACACCCCATGCACAACTCCACCGGGGAAGGTGCCAGAAACGAGTTCTGTTGGTAGTTTTTACACTACCCCGGTAGGCAGCTGAAAGGCACCACAAAACTTGTTCTACCTGCTTTCTGGGCTGAGATGGGGAATCGCTGACTTTTGGACTCGGCTGCTGACAAAATGTTCCAAACACACCCCATGCACAACTCCACCGGGGAAGGTGCCAGAAACGAGTTCTGTTGGTAGTTTTTACACTACCCCCGGTAGGCAGCTGAAAGGCACCACAAAACTTGTTCTACCTGCTTTCTGGGCTGAGATGGGGAATCGCTGAATTTTGGACTCGGCTGGTGACAAAATGTTCCAAACACACCCCATGCACAACTCCACCGGGGAAGGTGCCAGAAACGAGTTCTGTTGGTAGTTTTTACACTACCCCGGTTGGCAGCTGAAAGGCACCACAAAACTTGTTCTACCTGCTTTCTGGGCTGAGATGGGGAATCGCTGAATTTTGGACTCGGCTGGTGACAAAATGTTCCAAACACACCCCATGCACAACTCCACCGGGGAAGGTGCCAGAAACGAGTTCTGTTGGTAGTTTTTACAGTACCCCGGTAGGCAGCTGAAAGGCACCACAAAAACTTGTTCTACCTGCTTTCTGGGCTGAGATGGGGAATCGCTGAATTTTGGACTCGGCTGGGGACAAAATGTTCCAAACACACCCCATGCACAACTCCACCGGGGAAGGTGCCAGAAACGAGTTCTGTTGGTAGTTTTTACACTACCCCGGTAGGCAGCTGAAAGGCACCACAAAACTTGTTCTACCTGCTTTCTGGGCTGAGATGGGGAATCGCTGAATTTTGGACTCGGCTGCTGACAAAATGTTCCAAACACACCCCATGCACAACTCCACCGGGGAAGGTGCCAGAAACGAGTTCTGTTGGTAGTTTTTACACTACCCCGGTAGGCAGCTGAAAGGCACCACAAAACTTGTTCTACCTGCTTTCTGGGCTGAGATGGGGAATCGCTGAATTTTGGACTCGGCTGCTGACAAAATGTTCCAAACACACCCCATGCACAACTCCACCGGGGAAGGTGCCAGAAACGAGTTCTATTGGTAGTTTTTACACTACCCGGTAGGCAGCTGAAAGGCACCACAAAACTTGTTCTACCTGCTTTCTGGGCTGAGATGGGGAATCGCTGAATTTTGGACTCGGCTGGGGACAAAATGTTCCAAACACACCCCATGCACAACTCCACCGGGAAGGTGCCAGAAACGAGTTCTGTTGGTAGTTTTTACACTACCCCGGTAGGCAGCTGAAAGGCACCACAAAACTTGTTCTACCTGCTTTCTGGGCTGAGATGGAGAATCGCTGAATTTTGGACTCGGCTGGTGACAAAATGTTCCAAACACACCCCATGCACACCTCCACCGGGGAAGGTGCCAGAAAGGAGTTCTGTTGGTAGTTTTTTACACTACCCCGGTAGGCAGCTGAAAGGCACCACAAAACTTGTTCTACCTGCTTTCTGGGCTGAGATGGGGAATCGCTGAATTTTGGACTCGGCTGGTGACAAAATGTTCCAAACACACCCCATGCACAACTCCACCGGGGAAGGTGCCAGAAACGAGTTCTGTTGGTAGTTTTTACACTACCCCGGTAGGCAGCTGAAAGGCACCACAAAACTTGTTCTACCTGCTTTCTGGGCTGAGATGGGAATCGCTGACTTTTGGACTCGGCTGGTGACAAAATGTTCCAAACACACCCCATGCACAACTCCACCGGGGAAGGTGCCAGAAACGAGTTCTGTTGGTAGTTTTTACACTACCCCGGTAGGCAGCTGAAAGGCACCACAAAACTTGTTCTACCTGCTTTCTGGGCTGAGATGGGGAATCGCTGACTTTTGGACTCGGCTGGTGACAAAATGTTCCAAACACACCCCATGCACAACTCCACCAGGAAAGGTGCCAGAAACGAGTCTGTTGGTAGTTTTTACACTACCCCGGTAGGCAGCTGAAAGGCACCACAAAACTTGTTCTACCTGCTTTCTGGGCTGAGATGGGGAACGGCTGAATTTGGGACTCGGCTGGTGACAAAATGTTCCAAACACACCCCATGCACAACTCCACCGGGGAAGGTGCCAGAAACGAGTTCTGTTGGTAGTTTTTACACTACCCCGGTAAGCAAGAGAAAGGCACCACAAAACTTGTTTCTACCTGCTTTCTGGCTGAGATGGGGAATCGCTGAATTTTGGACTCGGCTGGTGACAAAATGTTCCAAACACACCCCATGCACAACTCCACCGGGGAAGGTGCCAGAAACGAGTTCTGTTGGTAGTTTTTACACTACCCCGGTAGGCAGCTGAAAGGCACCACAAAACTTGTTCTACCTGCTTTCTGGGCTGAGATGGGGAATCGCTGAATTTTTGGACTCGGCTGCTGACAAAATGTTCCAAACACACCCCATGCACAACTCCACCGGGGAAGGTGCCAGAAACGAGTTCTGTTGGTAGTTTTTACACTACCCCGGTAGGCAGCTGAAAGGCACCACAAAACTTGTTCTACCTGCTTTCTGGGCTGAGATGGGGAATCGCTGAATTTTGGACTCGGCTGCTGACAAAATGTTCCAAACACACCCCATGCACAACTCCACCGGGGAAGGTGCCAGAAACGAGTTCTATTGGTAGTTTTTACACTACCCCGGTAGGCAGCTGAAAGGCAACCACAAAACTTGTTCTACCTGCTTTCTGGGCTGAGATGGGGAATCGCTGAATTTTGGACTCGGCTGGGGACAAAATGTTCCAAACACACCCCATGCACAACTCCACCGGGGAAGGTGCCAGAAACGAGTTCTGTTGGTAGTTTTTACACTACCCCGGTAGGCAGCTGAAAGGCACCACAAAACTTGTTCTACCTGCTTTCTGGGCTGAGATGGAGAATCGCTGAATTTTGGACTCGGCTGGTGACAAAATGTTCCAAACACACCCCATGCACACCTCCACCGGGGAAGGTGCCAGAAAGGAGTTCTGTTGGTAGTTTTTACACTACCCCGGTAGGCAGCTGAAAGGCACCACAAAACTTGTTCTACCTGCTTTCTGGGCTGAGATGGGGAATCGCTGAATTTTGGACTCGGCTGGTGACAAAATGTTCCAAACACACCCCATGCACAACTCCACCGGGGAAGGTGCCAGAAACGAGTTCTGTTGGTAGTTTTTACACTACCCCGGTAGGCAGCTGAAAGGCACCACAAAACTTGTTCTACCTGCTTTCTGGGCTGAGATGGGGAATCGCTGACTTTTGGACTCGGCTGGTGACAGAATGTTCCAAACACACCCCATGCACAACTCCACCGGGGAAGGTGCCAGAAACGAGTTCTGTTGGTAGTTTTTACACTACCCCGGTAGGCAGCTGAAAGGCACCACAAAACTTGTTCTACCTGCTTTCTGGGCTGAGATGGGGAATCGCTGAATTTTGGACTCGGCTGCTGACAAAATGTTCCAAACACACCCCATGCACAACTCCACCGGGGAAGGTGCCAGAAACGAGTTCTGTTGGTAGTTTTTACACTACCCCGGTAGGCAGCTGAAAGGCACCACAAAACTTGTTCTACCTGCTTTCTGGGCTGAGATGGGGAATCGCTGAATTTTGGACTCGGCTGCTGACAAAATGTTCCAAACACACCCCATGCACAACTCCACCGGGGAAGGTGCCAGAAACGAGTTCTGTTGGTAGTTTTTACACTACCCCGGTAGGCAGCTGAAAGGCACCACAAAACTTGTTCTACCTGCTTTCTGGGCTGAGATGGGGAATCGCTGAATTTTGGACTCGGCTGCTGACAAAATGTTCCAAACACACCCCATGCACAACTCCACCGGGGAAGGTGCCAGAAACGAGTTCTATTGGTAGTTTTTACACTACCCCGGTAGGCAGCTGAAAGGCACCACAAAACTTGTTCTACCTGCTTTCTGGGCTGAGATGGGGAATCGCTGAATTTTGGACTCGGCTGGGGACAAAATGTTCCAAACACACCCCATGCACAACTCCACCGGGGAAGGTGCCAGAAACGAGTTCTGTTGGTAGTTTTTACACTACCCCGGTAGGCAGCTGAAAGGCACCACAAAACTTGTTCTACCTGCTTTCTGGGCTGAGATGGAGAATCGCTGAATTTTGGACTCGGCTGGTGACAAAATGTTCCAAACACACCCCATGCACACCTCCACCGGGGAAGGTGCCAGAAAGGAGTTCTGTTGGTAGTTTTTACACTACCCCGGTAGGCAGCTGAAAGGCACCACAAAACTTGTTCTACCTGCTTTCTGGGCTGAGATGGGGAATCGCTGAATTTTGGACTCGGCTGGTGACAAAATGTTCCAAACACACCCCATGCACAACTCCACCGGGGAAGGTGCCAGAAACGAGTTCTGTTGGTAGTTTTTACACTACCCCGGTAGGCAGCTGAAAGGCACCACAAAACTTGTTCTACCTGCTTTCTGGGCTGAGATGGGGAATCGCTGACTTTTGGACTCGGCTGGTGACAAAATGTTCCAAACACACCCCATGCACAACTCCACCGGGGAAGGTGCCAGAAACGAGTTCTGTTGGTAGTTTTTACACTACCCCGGTAGGCAGCTGAAAGGCACCACAAAACTTGTTCTACCTGCTTTCTGGGCTGAGATGGGGAATCGCTGACTTTTGGACTCGGCTGGTGACAAAATGTTCCAAACACACCCCATGCACAACTCCACCAGGAAAGGTGCCAGAAACGAGTTCTGTTGGTAGTTTTTACACTACCCCGGTAGGCAGCTGAAAGGCACCACAAAACTTGTTCTACCTGCTTTCTGGGCTGAGATGGGGAACGGCTGAATTTGGGACTCGGCTGGTGACAAAATGTTCCAAACACACCCCATGCACAACTCCACCGGGGAAGGTGCCAGAAACGAGTTCTTTTGGTAGTTTTTACACTACCCCGGTGGGCAGCTGAAAGGCACCACAAAACTTGTTCTACCTGCTTTCTGGGCTGAGATGGGGAATCGCTGAATTTTGGACTCGGCTGGTGACAAAATGTTCCAAACACACCCCATGCACAACTCCACCGGGGAAGGTGCCAGAAACGAGTTCTGTTGGTAGTTTTTACACTACCCCGGTAGGCAGCTGAAAGGCACCACAAAACTTGTTCTACCTGCTTTCTGGGCTGAGATGGAGAATCGCTGAATTTTGGACTCGGCTGCTAACAAAATGTTCCAAACACACCCCATGCACAACTCCACCGGGGAAGGTGCCAGAAACGAGTTCTGTTGGTAGTTTTTACACTACCCCGGTAGGCAGCTGAAAGGCACCACAAAACTTGTTCTACCTGCTTTCTGGGCTGAGATGGGGAATCGCTGAATTTTGGACTCGGCTGGTGACAAAATGTTCCAAACACACCCCATGCACAACTCCACCGGGGAAGGTGCCAGAAACGAGTTCCGTTGGTAGTTTTTACACTACCCCGGTAGGCAGCTGAAAGGCACCACAAAACTTGTTCTACCTGCTTTCTGGGCTGAGATGGGGAATCGCTGACTTTTGGACTCGGCTGGTGACAAAATGTTCCAAACACACCCCATGCACAACTCCACCGGGGAAGGTGCCAGAAACGAGTTCCGTTGGTAGTTTTTACACTACCCCGGTAGGCAGCTGAAAGGCACCACAAAACTTGTTCTACCTGCTTTCTGGGCTGAGATGGGGAATCGCTGAATTTTGGACTCGGCTGCTGACAAAATGTTCCAAACACACCCCATGCACAACTCCACCGGGGAAGGTGCCAGAAACGAGTTCTGTTGGTAGTTTTTACACTACCCCGGTAGGCAGCTGAAAGGCACCACAAAACTTGTTCTACCTGCTTTCTGGGCTGAGATGGGGAATCGCTGAATTTTGGACTCGGCTGCTGACAAAATGTTCCAAACACACCCCATGCACAACTCCACCGGGGAAGGTGCCAGAAACGAGTTCTGTTGGTAGTTTTTACACTACCCCGGTAGGCAGCTGAAAGGCACCACAAAACTTGTTCTACCTGCTTTCTGGGCTGAGATGGGGAACGGCTGAATTTTGGACTCGGCTGGTGACAAAATGTTCCAAACACACCCCATGCACAACTCCACCGGGGAAGGTGCCAGAAACGAGTTCTGTTGGTAGTTTTTACACTACCCCGGTAGGCAGCTGAAAGGCACCACAAAACTTGTTCTACCTGCTTTCTGGGCTGAGATGGGGAATCGCTGAATTTTGGACTCGGCTGCTGACAAAATGTTCCAAACACACCCCATGCACAACTCCACCGGGGAAGGTGCCAGAAACGAGTTCCGTTGGTAGTTTTTACACTACCCCGGTAGGCAGCTGAAAGGCACCACAAAACTTGTTCTACCTGCTTTCTGGGCTGAGATGGGGAATCGCTGAATTTTGGACTCGGCTGCTGACAAAATGTTCCAAACACACCCCATGCACAACTCCACCGGGGAAGGTGCCAGAAACGAGTTCTGTTGGTAGTTTTTACACTACCCCGGTAGCAGCTGAAAGGCACCACAAAACTTGTTCTACCTGCTTTCTGGGCTGAGATGGGGAATCGCTGACTTTTGGACTCGGCTGGTTGACAAAATGTTCCAAACACACCCCATGCACAACTCCACCGGGGAAGGTGCCAGAAACGAGTTCTGTTGGTAGTTTTTACACTACCCCGGTAGGCAGCTGAAAGGCACCACAAAACTTGTTCTACCTGCTTTCTGGGCTGAGATGGGGAATCGCTGAATTTTGGACTCGGCTGCTGACAAAATGTTCCAAACACACCCCATGCACAACTCCACCGGGGAAGGTGCCAGAAACGAGTTCTGTTGGTAGTTTTTACACTACCCCGGTAGGCAGCTGAAAGGCACCACAAAACTTGTTCTACCTGCTTTCTGGGCTGAGATGGGGAATCGCTGAATTTTGGACTCGGCTGCTGACAAAATGTTCCAAACACACCCCATGCACAACTCCACCGGGGAAGGTGCCAGAAACGAGTTCTGTTGGTAGTTTTTACACTACCCCGGTAGGCAGCTGAAAGGCACCACAAAACTTGTTCTACCTGCTTTCTGGGCTGAGATGGGGAATCGCTGAATTTTGGACTCGGCTGGTGACAAAATGTTCCAAACACACCCCATGCACAACTCCACCGGGGAAGGTGCCAGAAACGAGTTCTGTTGGTAGTTTTTACACTACCCCAGTAGGCAGCTGAAAGGCACCACAAAACTTGTTCTACCTGCTTTCTGGGCTGAGATGGGGAATCGCTGAATTTTGGACTCGGCTGGTGACAAAATGTTCCAAACACACCCCATGCACAACTCCACCGGGGAAGGTGCCAGAAACGAGTTCTGTTGGTAGTTTTTACACTACCCCGGTAGGCAGCTGAAAGGCACCACAAAACTTGTTCTACCTGCTTTCTGGGCTGAGATGGGGAATCGCTGACTTTTGGACTCGGCTGCTGACAAAATGTTCCAAACACACCCCATGCACAACTCCACCGGGGAAGGTGCCAGAAACGAGTTCTGTTGGTAGTTTTTACAGTACCCCGGTAGGCAAGAGAAAGGCACCACAAAACTTGTTCTACCTGCTTTCTGGGCTGAGATGGGGAATCGCTGACTTTTGGACTCGGCTGGTGACAAAATGTTCCAAACACACCCCATGCACAACTCCACCGGGGAAGGTGCCAGAAACGAGTTCTGTTGGTAGTTTTTACACTACCCCGGTAGGCAGCTGAAAGGCACCACAAAAACTTGTTCTACCTGCTTTCTGGGCTGAGATGGGGAATCGCTGACTTTTGGACTCGGCTGCTGACAAAATGTTCCAAACACACACCCATGCACAACTCCACCGGGGAAGGTGCCAGAAACGAGTTCTGTTGGTAGTTTTTACACTACCCCGGTAGGCAGCTGAAAGGCACCACAAAACTTGTTCTACCTGCTTTCTGGGCTGAGATGGGGAATCGCTGACTTTTGGACTCGGCTGGTGACAAAATGTTCCAAACACACCCCATGCACAACTCCACCGGGGAAGGTGCCAGAAACGAGTTCTGTTGGTAGTTTTTACACTACCCCGGTGGGCAGCTGAAAGGCACCACAAAACTTGTTCTACCTGCTTTCTGGGCTGAGATGGGGAATCGCTGACTTTTGGACTCGGCTGGTGACAAAATGTTCCAAACACACCCCATGCACAACTCCACCGGGGAAGGTGCCAGAAACGAGTTCTGTTGGTAGTTTTTACACTACCCCGGTAGGCAGCTGAAAGGCACCACAAAACTTGTTCTACCTGCTTTCTGGGCTGAGATGGGGAATCGCTGAATTTTGGACTCGGCTGGGGACAAAATGTTCCAAACACACCCCATGCACAACTCCACCGGGGAAGGTGCCAGAAACGAGTTCTGTTGGTAGTTTTTACACTACCCCGGTAGGCAGCTGAAAGGCACCACAAAACTTGTTCTACCTGCTTTCTGGGCTGAGATGGGGAATCGCTGAATTTTGGACTCGGCTGGTGACAAAATGTTCCAAACACACCCCATGCACAACTCCACCGGGGAAGGTGCCAGAAACGAGTTCTGTTGGTAGTTTTTACACTACCCCGGTAGGCAGCTGAAAGGCACCACAAAACTTGTTCTACCTGCTTTCTGGGCTGAGATGGAGAATCGCTGAATTTTGGACTCGGCTGGTGACAAAATGTTCCAAACACACCCCATGCACAACTCCACCGGGGAAGGTGCTAGAAACGAGTTCTGTTGGTAGTTTTTACACTACCCCGGTAGGCAGCTGAAAGGCACCACAAAACTTGTTCTACCTGCTTTCTGGGCTGAGATTGGGAATCGCTGACTTTTGGACTCGGCTGGTGACAAAATGTTCCAAACACACCCCATGCACAACTCCACCGGGGAAGGTGCCAGAAACGAGTTCTGTTGGTAGTTTTTACACTACCCCGGTAGGCAGCTGAAAGGCACCACAAAACTTGTTCTACCTGCTTTCTGGGCTGAGATGGGGAATCGCTGACTTTTGGACTCGGCTGGTGACAAAATGTTCCAAACACACCCCATGCACAACTCCACCAGGAAAGGTGCCAGAAACGAGTTCTGTTGGTAGTTTTTACACTACCCCGGTAGGCAGCTGAAAGGCACCACAAAACTTGTTCTACCTGCTTTCTGGGCTGAGATGGGGAATCGCTGACTTTTGGACTCGGCTGGTGACAAAATGTTCCAAACACACCCCATGCACAACTCCACCGGGGAAGGTGCCAGAAACGAGTTCTTTTGGTAGTTTTTACACTACCCCGGTGGGCAGCTGAAAGGCACCACAAAACTTGTTCTACCTGCTTTCTGGGCTGAGATGGGGAATCGCTGAATTTTGGACTCGGCTGGTGACAAAATGTTCCAAACACACCCCATGCACAACTCCACCGGGGAAGGTGCCAGAAACGAGTTCTTTTGGTAGTTTTTACACTACCCCGGTGGGCAGCTGAAAGGCACCACAAAACTTGTTCTACCTGCTTTCTGGGCTGAGATGGGGAATCGCTGAATTTTGGACTCGGCTGGTGACAAAATGTTCCAAACACACCCCATGCACAACTCCACCGGGGAAGGTGCCAGAAACGAGTTCTGTTGGTAGTTTTTACACTACCCCGGTGGGCAGCTGAAAGGCACCACAAAACTTGTTCTACCTGCTTTCTGGGCTGAGATGGGGAATCGCTGACTTTTGGACTCGGCTGGTGACAAAATGTTCCAAACACACCCCATGCACAACTCCACCGGGGAAGGTGCCAGAAACGAGTTCTGTTGGTAGTTTTTACACTACCCCGGTGGGCAGCTGAAAGGCACCAC
This sequence comes from Falco biarmicus, assembly GCF_023638135.1. Taxonomy (NCBI): domain Eukaryota; kingdom Metazoa; phylum Chordata; class Aves; order Falconiformes; family Falconidae; genus Falco; species Falco biarmicus. The sequence continues at coordinate 15,118 of NW_026611795.1, forward strand.
AAAACTTGTTCTACCTGCTTTCTGGGCTGAGATGGGGAATCGCTGAATTTTGGACTCGGCTGGTGACAAAATGTTCCAAACACACCCCATGCACAACTCCACCGGGGAAGGTGCCAGAAACGAGTTCTTTTGGTAGTTTTTACACTACCCCGGTAGGCAGCTGAAAGGCACCACAAAACTTGTTCTACCTGCTTTCTGGGCTGAGATGGGGAATCGCTGAATTTTGGACTCGGCTGGTGACAAAATGTTCCAAACACACCCCATGCACAACTCCACCGGGGAAGGTGCCAGAAACGAGTTCCGTTGGTAGTTTTTACACTACCCCGGTAGGCAGCTGAAAGGCACCACAAAACTTGTTCTACCTGCTTTCTGGGCTGAGATGGGGAATCGCTGAATTTTGGACTCGGCTGGTGACAAAATGTTCCAAACACACCCCATGCACAACTCCACCGGGGAAGGTGCCAGAAACGAGTTCCGTTGGTAGTTTTTACACTACCCCGGTAGGCAGCTGAAAGGCACCACAAAAGTTGTTCTACCTGCTTTCTGGGCTGAGATGGGGAATCGCTGAGTTTTGGACTCGGCTGGTGACAAAATGTTCCAAACACACCCCATGCACACCTCCACCGGGGAAGGTGCCAGAAACGAGTTCTGTTGGTAGTTTTTACACTACCCCGGTAGGCAGCTGAAAGGCACCACAAAACTTGTTCTACCTGCTTTCTGGGCTGAGATGGGGAATCGCTGAATTTTGGACTCGGCTGGGGACAAAATGTTCCAAACACACCCCATGCACAACTCCACCGGGGAAGGTGCCAGAAACGAGTTCTGTTGGTAGTTTTTACACTACCCCGGTAGGCAAGAGAAAGGCACCACAAAACTTGTTCTACCTGCTTTCTGGGCTGAGATGGGGAATCGCTGAATTTTCGACTCGGCTGGTGACAAAATGTTCCAAACACACCCCATGCACAACTCCACCGGGGAAGGTGCCAGAAACGAGTTCTGTTGGTAGTTTTTACACTACCCCGGTAGGCAGCTGAAAGGCACCACAAAACTTGTTCTACCTGCTTTCTGGGCTGAGATGGGGAATCGCTGAATTTTGGACTCGGCTGGTGACAAAATGTTCCAAACACACCCCATGCACAACTCCACCGGGAAGGTGCCAGAAACGAGTTCTGTTGGTAGTTTTTACACTACCCCGGTAGGCAGCTGAAAGGCACCACAAAACTTGTTCTACCTGCTTTCTGGGCTGAGATGGGGGAATCGCTGAATTTTGGACTCGGCTGGTGACAAAATGTTCCAAACACACCCCATGCACAACTCCACCGGGGAAGGTGCCAGAAACGAGTTCTGTTGGTAGTTTTTACACTACCCGGTAGGCAAGAGAAAGGCACCACAAAACTTGTTCTACCTGCTTTCTGGGCTGAGATGGGGAATCGCTGAATTTTGGACTCGGCTGGTGACAAAATGTTCCAAACACACCCCATGCACACCTCCACCGGGGAAGGTGCCAGAAACGAGTTCTGTTGGTAGTTTTTACACTACCCCGGTAGGCAGCTGAAAGGCACCACAAAACTTGTTCTACCTGCTTTCTGGGCTGAGATGGGGAATCGCTGAATTTTGGACTCGGCTGGTGACAAAATGTTCCAAACACACCCCATGCACAACTCCACCGGGGAAGGTGCCAGAAACGAGTTCTGTTGGTAGTTTTTACACTACCCCGGTAGGCAGCTGAAAGGCACCACAAAACTTGTTCTACCTGCTTTCTGGGCTGAGATGGGGAATCGCTGAATTTTGGACTCGGCTTGGTGACAAAATGTTCCAAACACACCCCATGCACAACTCCACCGGGGAAGGTGCCAGAAACGAGTTCTGTTGGTAGTTTTTACACTACCCCGGTAGGCAAGAGAAAGGCACCACAAAACTTGTTCTACCTGCTTTCTGGGCTGAGATGGGGAATCGCTGAATTTTGGACTCGGCTGGTGACAGAATGTTCCAAACACACCCCATGCACAACTCCACCGGGGAAGGTGCCAGAAACGAGTTCTGTTGGTAGTTTTTACACTACCCCGGTAGGCAGCTGAAAGGCACCACAAAACTTGTTCTACCTGCTTTCTGGGCTGAGATGGGGAATCGCTGACTTTTGGACTCGGCTGGTGACAAAATGTTCCAAACACACCCCATGTACAACTCCACCGGGGAAGGTGCCAGAAACGAGTTCTGTTGGTAGTTTTTACACTACCCCGGTAGGCAGCTGAAAGGCACCACAAAACTTGTTCTACCTGCTTTCTGGGCTAAGATGGGGAACGGCTGAATTTTGGACTCGGCTGGTGACAAAATGTTCCAAACACACCCCATGCACAACTCCACCGGGGAAGGTGCCAGAAACGAGTTCTGTTGTAGTTTTTACACTACCCCGGTAGGCAGCTGAAAGGCACCACAAAACTTGTTCTACCTGCTTTCTGGGCTGAGATGGGGAATCGCTGAATTTTGGACTCGGCTGGTGACAAAATGTTCCAAACACACCCCATGCACACTCCACCGGGGAAGGTGCCAGAAACGAGTTCTGTTGGTAGTTTTTACACTACCCCGGTAGGCAGCTGAAAGGCACCACAAAACTTGTTCTACCTGCTTTCTGGGCTGAGATGGGGAATCGCTGAATTTTGGACTCGGCTGGTGACAAAATGTTCCAAACACACCCCATGCACAACTCCACCGGGGAAGGTGCCAGAAACGAGTTCTGTTGGTAGTTTTTACACTACCCCGGTAGGCAAGAGAAAGGCACCACAAAACTTGTTCTACCTGCTTTCTGGGCTGAGATGGAGAATCGCTGAATTTTGGACTCGGCTGGTGACAAAATGTTCCAAACACACCCCATGCACACCTCCACCGGGGAAGGTGCCAGAAACGAGTTCTGTTGGTAGTTTTTACACTACCCCGGTAGGCAGCTGAAAGGCACCACAAAACTTGTTCTACCTGCTTTCTGGGCTGAGATGGGGAATCGCTGACTTTTGGACTCGGCTGGTGACAAAATGTTCCAAACACACCCCATGCACAACTCCACCGGGGAAGGTGCCAGAAACGAGTTCTGTTGGTAGTTTTTACACTACCCCGGTAGGCAAGAGAAAGGCACCACAAAACTTGTTCTACCTGCTTTCTGGGCTGAGATGGGGAATCGCTGACTTTTGGACTCGGCTGGTGACAAAATGTTCCAAACACACCCCATGCACAACTCCACCGGGGAAGGTGCCAGAAACGAGTTCTGTTGGTAGTTTTTACACTACCCCGGTAGGCAGCTGAAAGGCACCACAAAACTTGTTCTACCTGCTTTCTGGGCTGAGATGGGGAATCGCTGAATTTTGGACTCGGCTGGTGACAAAATGTTCCAAACACACCCCATGCACAACTCCACCGGGGAAGGTGCCAGAAACGAGTTCTGTTGTAGTTTTTACACTACCCCGGTAGGCAGCTGAAAGGCACCACAAAACTTGTTCTACCTGCTTTCTGGGCTGAGATGGGGAATCGCTGAATTTTGGACTCGGCTGGTGACAAAATGTTCCAAACACACCCCATGCACAACTCCACCGGGGAAGGTGCCAGAAACGAGTTCTGTTGGTAGTTTTTACACTACCCCGGTAGGCAGCTGAAAGGCACCACAAAACTTGTTCTACCTGCTTTCTGGGCTGAGATGGGGAATCGCTGAATTTTGAACTCGGCTGGTGACAAAATGTTCCAAACACACCCCATGCACAACTCCACCGGGGAAGGTGCCAGAAACGAGTTCTGTTGGTAGTTTTTACACTACCCCGGTAGGCAGCTGAAAGGCACCACAAAACTTGTTCTACCTGCTTTCTGGGCTGAGATGGGGAACAGCTGAATTTTGGACTCGGCTGGTGACAAAATGTTCCAAACACACCCCATGCACAACTCCACCGGGGAAGGTGCCAGAAACGAGTTCTGTTGGTAGTTTTTACACTACCCCGGTAGGCAGCTGAAAGGCACCACAAAACTTGTTCTACCTGCTTTCTGGGCTGAGATGGGGAATCGCTGACTTTTGGACTCGGCTGGTGACAAAATGTTCCAAACACACCCCATGCACAACTCCACCGGGGAAGGTGCCAGAAACGAGTTCTGTTGGTAGTTTTTACACTACCCCGGTAGGCAGCTGAAAGGCACCACAAAACTTGTTCTACCTGCTTTCTGGGCTAAGATGGGGAACGGCTGACTTTTGGACTCGGCTGGTGACAAAATGTTCCAAACACACCCCATGCACAACTCCACCGGGGAAGGTGCCAGAAACGAGTTCTGTTGTAGTTTTTACACTACCCCGGTAGGCAGCTGAAAGGCACCACAAAACTTGTTCTACCTGCTTTCTGGGCTGAGATGGGGAATCGCTGAATTTTGGACTCGGCTGGTGACAAAATGTTCCAAACACACCCCATGCACAACTCCACCGGGGAAGGTGCCAGAAACGAGTTCTGTTGGTAGTTTTTTACACTACCCCGGTAGGCAGCTGAAAGGCACCACAAAACTTGTTCTACCTGCTTTCTGGGCTGAGATGGGGAATCGCTGAATTTTGGACTCGGCTGGTGACAAAATGTTCCAAACACACCCCATGCACAACTCCACCGGGGAAGGTGCCAGAAACGAGTTCTTTTGGTAGTTTTTACACTACCCCGGTAGGCAAGAGAAAGGCACCACAAAACTTGTTCTACCTGCTTTCTGGGCTGAGATGGGGAATCGCTGACTTTTGGACTCGGCTGGTGACAAAATGTTCCAAACACACCCCATGCACAACTCCACCGGGGAAGGTGCCAGAAACGAGTTCTGTTGGTAGTTTTTACACTACCCCGGTAGGCAGCTGAAAGGCACCACAAAACTTGTTCTACCTGCTTTCTGGGCTGAGATGGGGAATCGCTGAATTTTGGACTCGGCTGGTGACAAAATGTTCCAAACACACCCCATGCACAACTCCACCGGGGAAGGTGCCAGAAACGAGTTCTGTTGGTAGTTTTTACACTACCCCGGTAGGCAGCTGAAAGGCACCACAAAACTTGTTCTACCTGCTTTCTGGGCTGAGATGGGGAATCGCTGAATTTTGGACTCGGCTGGTGACAAAATGTTCCAAACACACCCCATGCACAACTCCACCGGGGAAGGTGCCAGAAACGAGTTCTGTTGGTAGTTTTTACACTACCCCGGTAGGCAGCTGAAAGGCACCACAAAACTTGTTCTACCTGCTTTCTGGGCTGAGATGGGGAATCGCTGAATTTTGAACTCGGCTGGTGACAAAATGTTCCAAACACACCCCATGCACAACTCCACCGGGGAAGGTGCCAGAAAGGAGTTCTGTTGGTAGTTTTTACACTACCCCGGTAGGCAAGAGAAAGGCACCACAAAACTTGTTCTACCTGCTTTCTGGGCTGAGATGGAGAATCGCTGAATTTTGGACTCGGCTGGTGACAAAATGTTCCAAACACACCCCATGCACAACTCCACCGGGGAAGGTGCCAGAAACGAGTTCTGTTGGTAGTTTTTACACTACCCCGGTAGGCAGCTGAAAGGCACCACAAAACTTGTTCTACCTGCTTTCTGGGCTGAGATGGGGAACCGCTGAATTTTGGACTCGGCTGGTGACAAAATGTTCCAAACACACCCCATGCACACCTCCACCGGGGAAGGTGCCAGAAACGAGTTCTGTTGGTAGTTTTTACACTACCCCGGTAGGCAGCTGAAAGGCACCACAAAAGTTGTTCTACCTGCTTTCTGGGCTGAGATGGGGAATCGCTGAATTTTGGACTCGGCTGGTGACAAAATGTTCCAAACACACCCCATGCACAACTCCACCGGGGAAGGTGCCAGAAACGAGTTCTGTTGGTAGTTTTTACACTACCCCGGTAGGCAGCTGAAAGGCACCACAAAACTTGTTCTACCTGCTTTCTGGGCTGAGATGGGGAATCGCTGACTTTTGGACTCGGCTGGTGACAAAATGTTCCAAACACACCCCATGCACAACTCCACCGGGGAAGGTGCCAGAAACGAGTTCTGTTGTAGTTTTTACACTACCCCGGTAGGCAGCTGAAAGGCACCACAAAACTTGTTCTACCTGCTTTCTGGGCTGAGATGGGGAACAGCTGAGTTTTGGACTCGGCTGGTGACAAAATGTTCCAAACACACCCCATGCACAGCTCCACCGGCAAAGGTGCCAGAAACGAGTTCTGTTGGTAGTTTTTACAGTACCCCGGTAGGCAAGAGAAAGGCACCACAAAACTTGTTGTGCCTGCTTTCTGGGCTGAGATGGAGAATCGCTGAATTTTGGACTCGGCTGGTGACAAAATGTTCCAAACACACCCCATGCACAACTCCACCGGGGAAGGTGCCAGAAACGAGTTCTGTTGGTAGTTTTTACACTACCCCGGTAGGCAGCTGAAAGGCACCACAAAACTTGTTCTACCTGCTTTCTGGGCTGAGATGGGGAATCGCTGAATTTTGGACTCGGCTGGTGACAAAATGTTCCAAACACACCCCATGCACAACTCCACCGGGGAAGGTGCCAGAAACGAGTTCTGTTGGTAGTTTTTACACTACCCCGGTAGGCAAGAGAAAGGCACCACAAAACTTGTTCTACCTGCTTTCTGGGCTGAGATGGGGAATCGCTGAATTTTGGACTCGGCTGGTGACAAAATGTTCCAAACACACCCCATGCACACCTCCACCGGGGAAGGTGCCAGAAACGAGTTCTGTTGGTAGTTTTTACACTACCCCGGTAGGCAGCTGAAAGGCACCACAAAACTTGTTCTACCTGCTTTCTGGGCTGAGATGGGGAATCGCTGAATTTTGGACTCGGCTGGTGACAAAATGTTCCAAACACACCCCATGCACAACTCCACCGGGGAAGGTGCCAGAAACGAGTTCTGTTGGTAGTTTTTACACTACCCCGGTAGGCAAGAGAAAGGCACCACAAAACTTGTTCTACCTGCTTTCTGGGCTGAGATGGAGAATCGCTGAATTTTGGACTCGGCTGGTGACAAAATGTTCCAAACACACCCCATGCACACCTCCACCGGGGAAGGTGCCAGAAACGAGTTCTGTTGGTAGTTTTTACACTACCCCGGTAGGCAGCTGAAAGGCACCACAAAACTTGTTCTACCTGCTTTCTGGGCTGAGATGGGGAATCGCTGAATTTTGGACTCGGCTGGGGACAAAATGTTCCAAACACACCCCATGCACAACTCCACCGGGGAAGGTGCCAGAAACGAGTTCTGTTGGTAGTTTTTACACTACCCCGGTAGGCAAGAGAAAGGCACCACAAAACTTGTTCTACCTGCTTTCTGGGCTGAGATGGGGAATCGCTGACTTTTGGACTCGGCTGGTGACAAAATGTTCCAAACACACCCCATGCACAACTCCACCGGGGAAGGTGCCAGAAACGAGTTCTGTTGGTAGTTTTTACACTACCCCGGTAGGCAGCTGAAAGGCACCACAAAACTTGTTCTACCTGCTTTCTGGGCTGAGATGGGGAATCGCTGAATTTTGGACTCGGCTGGTGACAAAATGTTCCAAACACACCCCATGCACAACTCCACCGGGGAAGGTGCCAGAAACGAGTTCTGTTGTAGTTTTTACACTACCCCGGTAGGCAGCTGAAAGGCACCACAAAACTTGTTCTACCTGCTTTCTGGGCTGAGATGGGGAATCGCTGAATTTTGGACTCGGCTGGTGACAAAATGTTCCAAACACACCCCATGCACAACTCCACCGGGGAAGGTGCCAGAAACGAGTTCTGTTGGTAGTTTTTACACTACCCCGGTAGGCAGCTGAAAGGCACCACAAAACTTGTTCTACCTGCTTTCTGGGCTGAGATGGGGAATCGCTGAATTTTGAACTCGGCTGGTGACAAAATGTTCCAAACACACCCCATGCACAACTCCACCGGGGAAGGTGCCAGAAACGAGTTCTGTTGGTAGTTTTTACACTACCCCGGTAGGCAGCTGAAAGGCACCACAAAACTTGTTCTACCTGCTTTCTGGGCTGAGATGGGGAACAGCTGAATTTTGGACTCGGCTGGTGAAAAAATGTTCCAAACACACCCCATGCACAACTCCACCGGGGAAGGTGCCAGAAACGAGTTCTGTTGGTAGTTTTTACACTACCCCGGTAGGCAGCTGAAAGGCACCACAAAACTTGTTCTACCTGCTTTCTGGGCTGAGATGGGGAATCGCTGACTTTTGGACTCGGCTGGTGACAAAATGTTCCAAACACACCCCATGCACAACTCCACCGGGGAAGGTGCCAGAAACGAGTTCTGTTGGTAGTTTTTACACTACCCCGGTAGGCAGCTGAAAGGCACCACAAAACTTGTTCTACCTGCTTTCTGGGCTAAGATGGGGAACGGCTGACTTTTGGACTCGGCTGGTGACAAAATGTTCCAAACACACCCCATGCACAACTCCACCGGGGAAGGTGCCAGAAACGAGTTCTGTTGTAGTTTTTACACTACCCCGGTAGGCAGCTGAAAGGCACCACAAAACTTGTTCTACCTGCTTTCTGGGCTGAGATGGGGAATCGCTGAATTTTGGACTCGGCTGGTGACAAAATGTTCCAAACACACCCCATGCACAACTCCACCGGGGAAGGTGCCAGAAACGAGTTCTGTTGGTAGTTTTTACACTACCCCGGTAGGCAGCTGAAAGGCACCACAAAACTTGTTCTACCTGCTTTCTGGGCTGAGATGGGGAATCGCTGAATTTTGGACTCGGCTGGTGACAAAATGTTCCAAACACACCCCATGCACAACTCCACCGGGGAAGGTGCCAGAAACGAGTTCTTTTGGTAGTTTTTACACTACCCCGGTAGGCAAGAGAAAGGCACCACAAAACTTGTTCTACCTGCTTTCTGGGCTGAGATGGGGAATCGCTGACTTTTGGACTCGGCTGGTGACAAAATGTTCCAAACACACCCCATGCACAACTCCACCGGGGAAGGTGCCAGAAACGAGTTCTGTTGGTAGTTTTTACACTACCCCGGTAGGCAGCTGAAAGGCACCACAAAACTTGTTCTACCTGCTTTCTGGGCTGAGATGGGGAATCGCTGAATTTTGGACTCGGCTGGTGACAAAATGTTCCAAACACACCCCATGCACAACTCCACCGGGGAAGGTGCCAGAAACGAGTTCTGTTGGTAGTTTTTACACTACCCCGGTAGGCAGCTGAAAGGCACCACAAAACTTGTTCTACCTGCTTTCTGGGCTGAGATGGGGAATCGCTGAATTTTGGACTCGGCTGGTGACAAAATGTTCCAAACACACCCCATGCACAACTCCACCGGGGAAGGTGCCAGAAACGAGTTCTGTTGGTAGTTTTTTACACTACCCCGGTAGGCAGCTGAAAGGCACCACAAAACTTGTTCTACCTGCTTTCTGGGCTGAGATGGGGAATCGCTGAATTTTGAACTCGGCTGGTGACAAAATGTTCCAAACACACCCCATGCACAACTCCACCGGGGAAGGTGCCAGAAAGGAGTTCTGTTGGTAGTTTTTACACTACCCCGGTAGGCAAGAGAAAGGCACCACAAAACTTGTTCTACCTGCTTTCTGGGCTGAGATGGAGAATCGCTGAATTTTGGACTCGGCTGGTGACAAAATGTTCCAAACACACCCCATGCACAACTCCACCGGGGAAGGTGCCAGAAACGAGTTCTGTTGGTAGTTTTTACACTACCCCGGTAGGCAGCTGAAAGGCACCACAAAACTTGTTCTACCTGCTTTCTGGGCTGAGATGGGGAACCGCTGAATTTTGGACTCGGCTGGTGACAAAATGTTCCAAACACACCCCATGCACACCTCCACCGGGGAAGGTGCCAGAAACGAGTTCTGTTGGTAGTTTTTACACTACCCCGGTAGGCAGCTGAAAGGCACCACAAAACTTGTTCTACCTGCTTTCTGGGCTGAGATGGGGAATCGCTGAATTTTGGACTCGGCTGGTGACAAAATGTTCCAAACACACCCCATGCACAACTCCACCGGGGAAGGTGCCAGAAACGAGTTCTGTTGGTAGTTTTTACACTACCCCGGTAGGCAGCTGAAAGGCACCACAAAACTTGTTCTACCTGCTTTCTGGGCTGAGATGGGGAATCGCTGACTTTTGGACTCGGCTGGTGACAAAATGTTCCAAACACACCCCATGCACAACTCCACCGGGGAAGGTGCCAGAAACGAGTTCTGTTGTAGTTTTTACACTACCCCGGTAGGCAGCTGAAAGGCACCACAAAACTTGTTCTACCTGCTTAATGGGCTGAGATGGGGAACAGCTGAGTTTTGGACTCGGCTGGTGACAAAATGTTCCAAACACACCCCATGCACAGCTCCACCGGCAAAGGTGCCAGAAACGAGTTCTGTTGGTAGTTTTTTACAGTACCCCGGTAGGCAAGAGAAAGGCACCACAAAACTTGTTGTGCCTGCTTTCTGGGCTGAGATGGAGAATCGCTGAATTTTGGACTCGGCTGGTGACAAAATGTTCCAAACACACCCCATGCACAACTCCACCGGGGAAGGTGCCAGAAACGAGTTCTGTTGGTAGTTTTTACAGTACCCCGGTAGGCAGCTGAAAGGCACCACAAAACTTGTTCTACCTGCTTTCTGGGCTGAGATGGGGAACCGCTGAATTTTGGACTCGGCTGGTGACAAAATGTTCCAAACACACCCCATGCACACCTCCACCGGGGAAGGTGCCAGAAACGAGTTCTGTTGGTAGTTTTTACACTACCCCGGTAGGCAGCTGAAAGGCACCACAAAACTTGTTCTACCTGCTTTCTGGGCTGAGATGGGGAATCGCTGAATTTTGGACTCGGCTGGTGACAAAATGTTCCAAACACACCCCATGCACAACTCCACCGGGGAAGGTGCCAGAAACGAGTTCTGTTGGTAGTTTTTACACTACCCCGGTAGGCAGCTGAAAGGCACCACAAAACTTGTTCTACCTGCTTTCTGGGCTGAGATGGGGAATCGCTGACTTTTGGACTCGGCTGCTGACAAAATGTTCCAAACACACCCCATGCACAACTCCACCGGGGAAGGTGCCAGAAACGAGTTCTGTTGGTAGTTTTTACACTACCCCGGTAGGCAGCTGAAAGGCACCACAAAACTTGTTCTACCTGCTTTCTGGGCTGAGATGGGGAATCGCTGACTTTTGGACTCGGCTGGTGACAAAATGTTCCAAACACACCCCATGCACAACTCCACCGGGGAAGGTGCCAGAAACGAGTTCTGTTGTAGTTTTTACACTACCCCGGTAGGCAGCTGAAAGGCACCACAAAACTTGTTCTACCTGCTTTCTGGGCTGAGATGGGGAACAGCTGAGTTTTGGACTCGGCTGGTGACAAAATGTTCCAAACACACCCCATGCACAGCTCCACCGGCAAAGGTGCCAGAAACGAGTTCTGTTGGTAGTTTTTACAGTACCCCGGTAGGCAAGAGAAAGGCACCACAAAACTTGTTGTGCCTGCTTTCTGGGCTGAGATGGAGAATCGCTGAATTTTGGACTCGGCTGGTGACAAAATGTTCCAAACACACCCCATGCACAACTCCACCGGGGAAGGTGCCAGAAACGAGTTCTGTTGGTAGTTTTTACACTACCCCGGTAGGCAGCTGAAAGGCACCACAAAACTTGTTCTACCTGCTTTCTGGGCTGAGATGGGGAATCGCTGAATTTTGGACTCGGCTGGTGACAAAATGTTCCAAACACACCCCATGCACAACTCCACCGGGGAAGGTGCCAGAAACGAGTTCTGTTGGTAGTTTTTACACTACCCCGGTAGGCAAGAGAAAGGCACCACAAAACTTGTTCTACCTGCTTTCTGGGCTGAGATGGGGAATCGCTGAATTTTGGACTCGGCTGGTGACAAAATGTTCCAAACACACCCCATGCACACCTCCACCGGGGAAGGTGCCAGAAACGAGTTCTGTTGGTAGTTTTTACACTACCCCGGTAGGCAGCTGAAAGGCACCACAAAACTTGTTCTACCTGCTTTCTGGGCTGAGATGGGGAATCGCTGAATTTTGGACTCGGCTGGTGACAAAATGTTCCAAACACACCCCATGCACAACTCCACCGGGGAAGGTGCCAGAAACGAGTTCTGTTGGTAGTTTTTACACTACCCCGGTAGGCAAGAGAAAGGCACCACAAAACTTGTTCTACCTGCTTTCTGGGCTGAGATGGAGAATCGCTGAATTTTGGACTCGGCTGGTGACAAAATGTTCCAAACACACCCCATGCACACCTCCACCGGGGAAGGTGCCAGAAACGAGTTCTGTTGGTAGTTTTTACACTACCCCGGTAGGCAGCTGAAAGGCACCACAAAACTTGTTCTACCTGCTTTCTGGGCTGAGATGGGGAATCGCTGAATTTTGGACTCGGCTGGGGACAAAATGTTCCAAACACACCCCATGCACAACTCCACCGGGGAAGGTGCCAGAAACGAGTTCTGTTGGTAGTTTTTACACTACCCCGGTAGGCAAGAGAAAGGCACCACAAAACTTGTTCTACCTGCTTTCTGGGCTGAGATGGGGAATCGCTGACTTTTGGACTCGGCTGGTGACAAAATGTTCCAAACACACCCCATGCACAACTCCACCGGGGAAGGTGCCAGAAACGAGTTCTGTTGGTAGTTTTTACACTACCCCGGTAGGCAGCTGAAAGGCACCACAAAACTTGTTCTACCTGCTTTCTGGGCTGAGATGGGGAATCGCTGAATTTTGGACTCGGCTGGTGACAAAATGTTCCAAACACACCCCATGCACAACTCCACCGGGGAAGGTGCCAGAAACGAGTTCTGTTGTAGTTTTTACACTACCCCGGTAGGCAGCTGAAAGGCACCACAAAACTTGTTCTACCTGCTTTCTGGGCTGAGATGGGGAATCGCTGAATTTTGGACTCGGCTGGTGACAAAATGTTCCAAACACACCCCATGCACAACTCCACCGGGGAAGGTGCCAGAAACGAGTTCTGTTGGTAGTTTTTACACTACCCCGGTAGGCAGCTGAAAGGCACCACAAAACTTGTTCTACCTGCTTTCTGGGCTGAGATGGGGAATCGCTGAATTTTGGACTCGGCTGGTGACAAAATGTTCCAAACACACCCCATGCACAACTCCACCGGGGAAGGTGCCAGAAACGAGTTCTGTTGGTAGTTTTTACACTACCCCGGTAGGCAGCTGAAAGGCACCACAAAACTTGTTCTACCTGCTTTCTGGGCTGAGATGGGGAACAGCTGAATTTTGGACTCGGCTGGTGAAAAAATGTTCCAAACACACCCCATGCACAACTCCACCGGGGAAGGTGCCAGAAACGAGTTCTGTTGGTAGTTTTTACACTACCCCGGTAGGCAGCTGAAAGGCACCACAAAACTTGTTCTACCTGCTTTCTGGGCTGAGATGGGGAATCGCTGACTTTTGGACTCGGCTGGTGACAAAATGTTCCAAACACACCCCATGCACAACTCCACCGGGGAAGGTGCCAGAAACGAGTTCTGTTGGTAGTTTTTACACTACCCCGGTAGGCAGCTGAAAGGCACCACAAAACTTGTTCTACCTGCTTTCTGGGCTAAGATGGGGAACGGCTGACTTTTGGACTCGGCTGGTGACAAAATGTTCCAAACACACCCCATGCACAACTCCACCGGGGAAGGTGCCAGAAACGAGTTCTGTTGTAGTTTTTACACTACCCCGGTAGGCAGCTGAAAGGCACCACAAAACTTGTTCTACCTGCTTTCTGGGCTGAGATGGGGAATCGCTGAATTTTGGACTCGGCTGGTGACAAAATGTTCCAAACACACCCCATGCACAACTCCACCGGGGAAGGTGCCAGAAACGAGTTCTGTTGGTAGTTTTTACACTACCCCGGTAGGCAGCTGAAAGGCACCACAAAACTTGTTCTACCTGCTTTCTGGGCTGAGATGGGGAATCGCTGAATTTTGGACTCGGCTGGTGACAAAATGTTCCAAACACACCCCATGCACAACTCCACCGGGGAAGGTGCCAGAAACGAGTTCTTTTGGTAGTTTTTACACTACCCCGGTAGGCAAGAGAAAGGCACCACAAAACTTGTTCTACCTGCTTTCTGGGCTGAGATGGGGAATCGCTGACTTTTGGACTCGGCTGGTGACAAAATGTTCCAAACACACCCCATGCACAACTCCACCGGGGAAGGTGCCAGAAACGAGTTCTGTTGGTAGTTTTTACACTACCCCGGTAGGCAGCTGAAAGGCACCACAAAACTTGTTCTACCTGCTTTCTGGGCTGAGATGGGGAATCGCTGAATTTTGGACTCGGCTGGTGACAAAATGTTCCAAACACACCCCATGCACAACTCCACCGGGGAAGGTGCCAGAAACGAGTTCTGTTGGTAGTTTTTACACTACCCCGGTAGGCAGCTGAAAGGCACCACAAAACTTGTTCTACCTGCTTTCTGGGCTGAGATGGGGAATCGCTGAATTTTGGACTCGGCTGGTGACAAAATGTTCCAAACACACCCCATGCACAACTCCACCGGGGAAGGTGCCAGAAACGAGTTCTGTTGGTAGTTTTTACACTACCCCGGTAGGCAGCTGAAAGGCACCACAAAACTTGTTCTACCTGCTTTCTGGGCTGAGATGGGGAATCGCTGAATTTTGAACTCGGCTGGTGACAAAATGTTCCAAACACACCCCATGCACAACTCCACCGGGGAAGGTGCCAGAAAGGAGTTCTGTTGGTAGTTTTTACACTACCCCGGTAGGCAAGAGAAAGGCACCACAAAACTTGTTCTACCTGCTTTCTGGGCTGAGATGGAGAATCGCTGAATTTTGGACTCGGCTGGTGACAAAATGTTCCAAACACACCCCATGCACAACTCCACCGGGGAAGGTGCCAGAAACGAGTTCTGTTGGTAGTTTTTACACTACCCCGGTAGGCAGCTGAAAGGCACCACAAAACTTGTTCTACCTGCTTTCTGGGCTGAGATGGGGAACCGCTGAATTTTGGACTCGGCTGGTGACAAAATGTTCCAAACACACCCCATGCACACCTCCACCGGGGAAGGTGCCAGAAACGAGTTCTGTTGGTAGTTTTTACACTACCCCGGTAGGCAGCTGAAAGGCACCACAAAACTTGTTCTACCTGCTTTCTGGGCTGAGATGGGGAATCGCTGAATTTTGGACTCGGCTGGTGACAAAATGTTCCAAACACACCCCATGCACAACTCCACCGGGGAAGGTGCCAGAAACGAGTTCTGTTGGTAGTTTTTACACTACCCCGGTAGGCAGCTGAAAGGCACCACAAAACTTGTTCTACCTGCTTTCTGGGCTGAGATGGGGAATCGCTGACTTTTGGACTCGGCTGGTGACAAAATGTTCCAAACACACCCCATGCACAACTCCACCGGGGAAGGTGCCAGAAACGAGTTCTGTTGTAGTTTTTACACTACCCCGGTAGGCAGCTGAAAGGCACCACAAAACTTGTTCTACCTGCTTAATGGGCTGAGATGGGGAACAGCTGAGTTTTGGACTCGGCTGGTGACAAAATGTTCCAAACACACCCCATGCACAGCTCCACCGGCAAAGGTGCCAGAAACGAGTTCTGTTGGTAGTTTTTACAGTACCCCGGTAGGCAAGAGAAAGGCACCACAAAACTTGTTGTGCCTGCTTTCTGGGCTGAGATGGAGAATCGCTGAATTTTGGACTCGGCTGGTGACAAAATGTTCCAAACACACCCCATGCACAACTCCACCGGGGAAGGTGCCAGAAACGAGTTCTGTTGGTAGTTTTTACAGTACCCCGGTAGGCAGCTGAAAGGCACCACAAAACTTGTTCTACCTGCTTTCTGGGCTGAGATGGGGAACCGCTGAATTTTGGACTCGGCTGGTGACAAAATGTTCCAAACACACCCCATGCACACCTCCACCGGGGAAGGTGCCAGAAACGAGTTCTGTTGGTAGTTTTTACACTACCCCGGTAGGCAGCTGAAAGGCACCACAAAACTTGTTCTACCTGCTTTCTGGGCTGAGATGGGGAATCGCTGAATTTTGGACTCGGCTGGTGACAAAATGTTCCAAACACACCCCATGCACAACTCCACCGGGGAAGGTGCCAGAAACGAGTTCTGTTGGTAGTTTTTACACTACCCCGGTAGGCAGCTGAAAGGCACCACAAAACTTGTTCTACCTGCTTTCTGGGCTGAGATGGGGAATCGCTGACTTTTGGACTCGGCTGGTGACAAAATGTTCCAAACACACCCCATGCACAACTCCACCGGGGAAGGTGCCAGAAACGAGTTCTGTTGGGAGTTTTTACACTACCCCGGTAGGCAGCTGAAAGGCACCACAAAACTTGTTCTACCTGCTTAATGGGCTGAGATGGGGAACAGCTGAGTTTTGGACTCGGCTGGTGACAAAATGTTCCAAACACACCCCATGCACAGCTCCACCGGCAAAGGTGCCAGAAACGAGTTCTGTTGGTAGTTTTTACAGTACCCCGGTAGGCAAGAGAAAGGCACCACAAAACTTGTTGTGCCTGCTTTCTGGGCTGAGATGGAGAATCGCTGAATTTTGGACTCGGCTGGTAACAAAATGTTCCAAACACACCCCATGCACAACTCCACCGGGGAAGGTGCCAGAAACGAGTTCTGTTGGTACTTTTTACACTACCCCGGTAGGCAGCTGAAAGGCACCACAAAACTTGTTCTACCTGCTTTCTGGGCTGAGATGGTGAATCGCTGAATTTTGGACTCGGCTGGTGACAAAATGTTCCAAACACACCCCATGCACAACTCCACCGGGGAAGGTGCCAGAAACGAGTTCTGTTGTAGTTTTTACACTACCCCGGTAGGCAGCTGAAAGGCACCACAAAACTTGTTCTACCTGCTTTCTGGGCTGAGATGGGGAATCGCTGAATTTTGGACTCGGCTGGTGACAAAATGTTCCAAACACACCCCATGCACAACTCCAGCGGGGAAGGTGCCAGAAACGAGTTCTGTTGGTAGTTTTTACACTACCCCGGTAGGCAGCTGAAAGGCACCACAAAACTTGTTCTACCTGCTTTCTGGGCTGAGATGGGGAATCGCTGACTTTTGGACTCGGCTGGTGACAAAATGTTCCAAACACACCCCATGCACAACTCCACCGGGGAAGGTGCCAGAAACGAGTTCTGTTGTAGTTTTTACACTACCCCGGTAGGCAGCTGAAAGGCACCACAAAACTTGTTCTACCTGCTTAATGGGCTGAGATGGGGAACAGCTGAGTTTTGGACTCGGCTGGTGACAAAATGTTCCAAACACACCCCATGCACAGCTCCACCGGCAAAGGTGCCAGAAACGAGTTCTGTTGGTAGTTTTTACAGTACCCCGGTAGGCAAGAGAAAGGCACCACAAAACTTGTTGTGCCTGCTTTCTGGGCTGAGATGGAGAATCGCTGAATTTTGGACTCGGCTGGTGACAAAATGTTCCAAACACACCCCATGCACAACTCCACCGGGGAAGGTGCCAGAAACGAGTTCTGTTGGTAGTTTTTACAGTACCCCGGTAGGCAGCTGAAAGGCACCACAAAACTTGTTCTACCTGCTTTCTGGGCTGAGATGGGGAACCGCTGAATTTTGGACTCGGCTGGTGACAAAATGTTCCAAACACACCCCATGCACACCTCCACCGGGGAAGGTGCCAGAAACGAGTTCTGGTGGTAGTTTTTACACTACCCCGGTAGGCAGCTGAAAGGCACCACAAAACTTGTTCTACCTGCTTTCTGGGCTGAGATGGGGAATCGCTGAATTTTGGACTCGGCTGGTGACAAAATGTTCCAAACACACCCCATGCACAACTCCACCGGGGAAGGTGCCAGAAACGAGTTCTGTTGGTAGTTTTTACACTACCCCGGTAGGCAAGAGAAAGGCACCACAAAACTTGTTCTACCTGCTTTCTGGGCTGAGATGGGGAATCGCTGACTTTTGGACTCGGCTGGTGACAAAATGTTCCAAACACACCCCATGCACAACTCCACCGGGGAAGGTGCCAGAAACGAGTTCTGTTGGGAGTTTTTACACTACCCCGGTAGGCAGCTGAAAGGCACCACAAAACTTGTTCTACCTGCTTAATGGGCTGAGATGGGGAACAGCTGAGTTTTGGACTCGGCTGGTGACAAAATGTTCCAAACACACCCCATGCACAGCTCCACCGGCAAAGGTGCCAGAAACGAGTTCTGTTGGTAGTTTTTACAGTACCCCGGTAGGCAAGAGAAAGGCACCACAAAACTTGTTGTGCCTGCTTTCTGGGCTGAGATGGAGAATCGCTGAATTTTGGACTCGGCTGGTAACAAAATGTTCCAAACACACCCCATGCACAACTCCACCGGGGAAGGTGCCAGAAACGAGTTCTGTTGGTACTTTTTACACTACCCCGGTAGGCAGCTGAAAGGCACCACAAAACTTGTTCTACCTGCTTTCTGGGCTGAGATGGTGAATCGCTGAATTTTGGACTCGGCTGGTGACAAAATGTTCCAAACACACCCCATGCACAACTCCACCGGGGAAGGTGCCAGAAACGAGTTCTGTTGTAGTTTTTACACTACCCCGGTAGGCAGCTGAAAGGCACCACAAAACTTGTTCTACCTGCTTTCTGGGCTGAGATGGGGAATCGCTGAATTTTGGACTCGGCTGGTGACAAAATGTTCCAAACACACCCCATGCACAACTCCAGCGGGGAAGGTGCCAGAAACGAGTTCTGTTGGTAGTTTTTACACTACCCCGGTAGGCAGCTGAAAGGCACCACAAAACTTGTTCTACCTGCTTTCTGGGCTGAGATGGGGAATCGCTGAATTTTGGACTCGGCTGCTGACAAAATGTTCCAAACACACCCCATGCACAACTCCACCGGGGAAGGTGCCAGAAACGAGTTCTGTTGGTAGTTTTTACACTACCCCGGTAGGCAGCTGAAAGGCACCACAAAACTTGTTCTACCTGCTTTCTGGGCTGAGATGGGGAATCGCTGAATTTTGGACTCGGCTGGTGACAAAATGTTCCAAACACACCCCATGCACAACTCCACCGGGGAAGGTGCCAGAAACGAGTTCTGTTGGTAGTTTTTACACTACCCCGGTAGGCAGCTGAAAGGCACCACAAAACTTGTTCTACCTGCTTTCTGGGCTGAGATGGGGAATCGCTGACTTTTGGACTCGGCTGCTGACAAAATGTTCCAAACACACCCCATGCACAACTCCACCGGGGAAGGTGCCAGAAACGAGTTCTGTTGGTAGTTTTTACACTACCCCGGTAGGCAGCTGAAAGGCACCACAAAACTTGTTCTACCTGCTTTCTGGGCTGAGATGGGGAATCGCTGAATTTTGGACTCGGCTGGTGACAAAATGTTCCAAACACACCCCATGCACAACTCCACCGGGGAAGGTGCCAGAAACGAGTTCTGTTGGTAGTTTTTACACTACCCCGGTAGGCAGCTGAAAGGCACCACAAAACTTGTTCTACCTGCTTTCTGGGCTGAGATGGGGAATCGCTGAATTTTGGACTCGGCTGGGGACAAAATGTTCCAAACACACCCCATGCACACTCCACCGGGGAAGGTGCCAGAAACGAGTTCTGTTGGTAGTTTTTACACTACCCCGGTAGGCAGCTGAAAGGCACCACAAAACTTGTTCTACCTGCTTTCTGGGCTGAGATGGGGAACCGCTGAATTTTGGACTCGGCTGGTGACAAAATGTTCCAAACACACCCCATGCACAACTCCACCGGGGAAGGTGCCAGAAACGAGTTCTGTTGGTAGTTTTTACACTACCCCGGTAGGCAGCTGAAAGGCACCACAAAACTTGTTCTACCTGCTTTCTGGGCTGAGATGGGGAATCGCTGAATTTTGGACTCGGCTGGTGACAAAATGTTCCAAACACACCCCATGCACAACTCCACCGGGGAAGGTGCCAGAAACGAGTTCTGTTGGTAGTTTTTACACTACCCCGGTAGGCAAGAGAAAGGCACCACAAAACTTGTTCTACCTGCTTTCTGGGCTGAGATGGGGAATCGCTGACTTTTGGACTCGGCTGGTGACAAAATGTTCCAAACACACCCCATGCACAACTCCACCGGGGAAGGTGCCAGAAACGAGTTCTGTTGGTAGTTTTTACACTACCCCGGTAGGCAGCTGAAAGGCACCACAAAACTTGTTCTACCTGCTTTCTGGGCTGAGATGGGGAATCGCTGAATTTTGGACTCGGCTGGTGACAAAATGTTCCAAACACACCCCATGCACAACTCCACCGGGGAAGGTGCCAGAAACGAGTTCTGTTGGTAGTTTTTACACTACCCCGGTAGGCAGCTGAAAGGCACCACAAAACTTGTTCTACCTGCTTTCTGGGCTGAGATGGGGAATCGCTGAATTTTGAACTCGGCTGGTGACAAAATGTTCCAAACACACCCCATGCACAACTCCACCGGGGAAGGTGCCAGAAAGGAGTTCTGTTGGTAGTTTTTACACTACCCCGGTAGGCAAGAGAAAGGCACCACAAAACTTGTTCTACCTGCTTTCTGGGCTGAGATGGAGAATCGCTGAATTTTGGACTCGGCTGGTGACAAAATGTTCCAAACACACCCCATGCACAACTCCACCGGGGAAGGTGCCAGAAACGAGTTCTGTTGGTAGTTTTTACACTACCCCGGTAGGCAAGAGAAAGGCACCACAAAACTTGTTCTACCTGCTTTCTGGGCTGAGATGGGGAACCGCTGAATTTTGGACTCGGCTGGTGACAAAATGTTCCAAACACACCCCATGCACACCTCCACCGGGGAAGGTGCCAGAAACGAGTTCTGTTGGTAGTTTTTACACTACCCCGGTAGGCAGCTGAAAGGCACCACAAAACTTGTTCTACCTGCTTTCTGGGCTGAGATGGGGAATCGCTGACTTTTGGACTCGGCTGGTGACAAAATGTTCCAAACACACCCCATGCACAACTCCACCGGGGAAGGTGCCAGAAACGAGTTCTGTTGGTAGTTTTTACACTACCCCGGTAGGCAGCTGAAAGGCACCACAAAACTTGTTCTACCTGCTTTCTGGGCTGAGATGGGGAATCGCTGACTTTTGGACTCGGCTGGTGACAAAATGTTCCAAACACACCCCATGCACAACTCCACCGGGGAAGGTGCCAGAAACGAGTTCTGTTGGGAGTTTTTACACTACCCCGGTAGGCAGCTGAAAGGCACCACAAAACTTGTTCTACCTGCTTTCTGGGCTGAGATGGGGAACAGCTGAGTTTTGGACTCGGCTGGTGACAAAATGTTCCAAACACACCCCATGCACAACTCCACCGGGGACGGTGCCAAAACGAGTTCTGTTGGTAGTTTTTACACTACCCCGGTAGGCAGCTGAAAGGCACCACAAAACTTGTTCTACCTGCTTTCTGGGCTGAGATGGGGAACAGCTGAGTTTTGGACTCGGCTGGTGACAAAATGTTCCAAACACACCCCATGCACAACTCCACCGAGGAAGGTGCCAGAAACGAGTTCTGTTGGTAGTTTTTACACTACCCCGGTAGGCAGCTGAAAGGCACCACAAAACTTGTTCTACCTGCTTCTGGGCTGAGATGGGGAATCGCTGAATTTTGGACTCGGCTGGTGACAAAATGTTCCAAACACACCCCATGCACAGCTCCACCGGCAAAGGTGCCAGAAACGAGTTCTGTTGGTAGTTTTTACACTACCCCGGTAGGCAGCTGAAAGGCACCACAAAAGTTTTTCTACCTGCTTTCTGGGCTGAGATGGGGAACGGCTGAGTTTTGGACTTGGCTGCTGACAAAATGTTCCAAACACACCCCATGCACAGCTCCACCGGCAAAGGTGCCAGAAACGAGTTCTGTTGGTAGTTTTTACAGTACCCCGGTAGGCAAGAGAAAGGCACCACAAAACTTGTTGTGCCTGCTTTCTGGGCTGAGATGGAGAATCGCTGAATTTTGGACTCGGCTGGTAACAAAATGTTCCAAACACACCCCATGCACAACTCCACCGGGGAAGGTGCCAGAAACGAGTTCTGTTGGTACTTTTTACACTACCCCGGTAGGCAGCTGAAAGGCACCACAAAACTTGTTCTACCTGCTTTCTGGGCTGAGATGGGGAATCGCTGAATTTTGGACTCGGCTGGTGACAAAATGTTCCAAACACACCCCATGCACAACTCCACCGGGGAAGGTGCCAGAAACGAGTTCTGTTGGTAGTTTTTACACTACCCCGGTAGGCAGCTGAAAGGCACCACAAAACTTGTTCTACCTGCTTTCTGGGCTGAGATGGGGAATCGCTGACTTTTGGACTCGGCTGGTGACAAAATGTTCCAAACACACCCCATGCACAACTCCACCGGGGAAGGTGCCAGAAACGAGTTCTGTTGGTAGTTTTTACACTACCCCGGTAGGCAGCTGAAAGGCACCACAAAACTTGTTCTACCTGCTTTCTGGGCTGAGATGGGGAATCGCTGAATTTTGGACTCGGCTGGTGACAAAATGTTCCAAACACACCCCATGCACAACTCCACCGGGGAAGGTGCCAGAAACGAGTTCTGTTGGTAGTTTTTACACTACCCCGGTAGGCAGCTGAAAGGCACCACAAAACTTGTTCTACCTGCTTTCTGGGCTGAGATGGGGAATCGCTGACTTTTGGACTCGGCTGGTGACAAAATGTTCCAAACACACCCCATGCACAACTCCACCGGGGAAGGTGCCAGAAACGAGTTCTGTTGGTAGTTTTTACACTACCCCGGTAGGCAGCTGAAAGGCACCACAAAACTTGTTCTACCTGCTTTCTGGGCTGAGATGGGGAATCGCTGAATTTTGGACTCGGCTGGTGACAAAATGTTCCAAACACACCCCATGCACAACTCCACCGGGGAAGGTGCCAGAAACGAGTTCTGTTGGTAGTTTTTACACTACCCCGGTAGGCAGCTGAAAGGCACCACAAAACTTGTTCTACCTGCTTTCTGGGCTGAGATGGGGAATCGCTGAATTTTGGACTCGGCTGGTGACAAAATGTTCCAAACACACCCCATGCACAACTCCACCGGGGAAGGTGCCAGAAACGAGTTCTGTTGGTAGTTTTTACACTACCCCGGTAGGCAGCTGAAAGGCACCACAAAACTTGTTCTACCTGCTTTCTGGGCTGAGATGGGGAATCGCTGAATTTTGAACTCGGCTGGTGACAAAATGTTCCAAACACACCCCATGCACAACTCCACCGGGGAAGGTGCCAGAAAGGAGTTCTGTTGGTAGTTTTTACACTACCCCGGTAGGCAAGAGAAAGGCACCACAAAACTTGTTCTACCTGCTTTCTGGGCTGAGATGGAGAATCGCTGAATTTTGGACTCGGCTGGTGACAAAATGTTCCAAACACACCCCATGCACAACTCCACCGGGGAAGGTGCCAGAAACGAGTTCTGTTGGTAGTTTTTACACTACCCCGGTAGGCAGCTGAAAGGCACCACAAAACTTGTTCTACCTGATTTCTGGGCTGAGATGGGGAACCGCTGAATTTTGGACTCGGCTGGTGACAAAATGTTCCAAACACACCCCATGCACACCTCCACCGGGGAAGGTGACAGAAACGAGTTCTGTTGGTAGTTTTTACACTACCCCGGTAGGCAGCTGAAAGGCACCACAAAACTTGTTCTACCTGCTTTCTGGGCTGAGATGGGGAATCGCTGAATTTTGGACTCGGCTGCTGACAAAATGTTCCAAACACACCCCATGCACAACTCCACCGGGGAAGGTGCCAGAAACGAGTTCTGTTGGTAGTTTTTACACTACCCCGGTAGGCAGCTGAAAGGCACCACAAAACTTGTTCTACCTGCTTTCTGGGCTGAGATGGGGAATCGCTGAATTTTGGACTCGGCTGGTGACAAAATGTTCCAAACACACCCCATGCACAACTCCACCGGGGAAGGTGCCAGAAACGAGTTCTGTTGGGAGTTTTTACACTACCCCGGTAGGCAGCTGAAAGGCACCACAAAACTTGTTCTACCTGCTTAATGGGCTGAGATGGGGAACAGCTGAGTTTTGGACTCGGCTGGTGACAAAATGTTCCAAACACACCCCATGCACAACTCCACCGGGGACGGTGCCAAAACGAGTTCTGTTGGTAGTTTTTACACTACCCCGGTAGGCAGCTGAAAGGCACCACAAAACTTGTTCTACCTGCTTTCTGGGCTGAGATGGGGAATCGCTGAATTTTGGACTCGGCTGGTGACAAAATGTTCCAAACACACCCCATGCACAACTCCACCGAGGAAGGTGCCAGAAACGAGTTCTGTTGGTAGTTTTTACACTACCCCGGTAGGCAGCTGAAAGGCACCACAAAACTTGTTCTACCTGCTTCTGGGCTGAGATGGGGAATCGCTGAATTTTGGACTCGGCTGGTGATAAAATGTTCCAAACACACCCCATGCACAGCTCCACCGGCAAAGGTGCCAGAAACGAGTTCTGTTGGTAGTTTTTACACTACCCCGGTAGGCAGCTGAAAGGCACCACAAAAGTTTTTCTACCTGCTTTCTGGGCTGAGATGGGGAACGGCTGAGTTTTGGACTTGGCTGCTGACAAAATGTTCCAAACACACCCCATGCACAGCTCCACCGGCAAAGGTGCCAGAAACGAGTTCTGTTGGTAGTTTTTACAGTACCCCGGTAGGCAAGAGAAAGGCACCACAAAACTTGTTGTGCCTGCTTTCTGGGCTGAGATGGAGAATCGCTGAATTTTGGACTCGGCTGGTAACAAAATGTTCCAAACACACCCCATGCACAACTCCACCGGGGAAGGTGCCAGAAACGAGTTCTGTTGGTACTTTTTACACTACCCCGGTAGGCAGCTGAAAGGCACCACAAAACTTGTTCTACCTGCTTTCTGGGCTGAGATGGGGAATCGCTGAATTTTGGACTCGGCTGGTGACAAAATGTTCCAAACACACCCCATGCACAACTCCACCGGGGAAGGTGCCAGAAACGAGTTCTGTTGTAGTTTTTACACTACCCCGGTAGGCAGCTGAAAGGCACCACAAAACTTGTTCTACCTGCTTTCTGGGCTGAGATGGGGAATCGCTGAATTTTGGACTCGGCTGGTGACAAAATGTTCCAAACACACCCCATGCACAACTCCACCGGGGAAGGTGCCAGAAACGAGTTCTGTTGGTAGTTTTTACACTACCCCGGTAGGCAGCTGAAAGGCACCACAAAACTTGTTCTACCTGCTTTCTGGGCTGAGATGGGGAATCGCTGAATTTTGGACTCGGCTGGTGACAAAATGTTCCAAACACACCCCATGCACAACTCCACCGGGGAAGGTGCCAGAAACGAGTTCTGTTGGTAGTTTTTACACTACCCCGGTAGGCAGCTGAAAGGCACCACAAAACTTGTTCTACCTGCTTTCTGGGCTGAGATGGGGAATCGCTGAATTTTGGACTCGGCTGGTGACAAAATGTTCCAAACACACCCCATGCACAACTCCACCGGGGAAGGTGCCAGAAACGAGTTCTGTTGGTAGTTTTTACACTACCCCGGTAGGCAGCTGAAAGGCACCACAAAACTTGTTCTACCTGCTTTCTGGGCTGAGATGGGGAATCGCTGACTTTTGGACTCGGCTGCTGACAAAATGTTCCAAACACACCCCATGCACACCTCCACCGGGGAAGGTGCCAGAAACGAGTTCTGTTGGTAGTTTTTACACTACCCCGGTAGGCAGCTGAAAGGCACCACAAAACTTGTTCTACCTGCTTTCTGGGCTGAGATGGGGAATCGCTGAATTTTGGACTCGGCTGGTGACAAAATGTTCCAAACACACCCCATGCACAACTCCACCGGGGAAGGTGCCAGAAACGAGTTCTGTTGGTAGTTTTTACACTACCCCGGTAGGCAAGAGAAAGGCACCACAAAACTTGTTCTACCTGCTTTCTAGGCTGAGATGGGGAATCGCTGAATTTTGGACTCGGCTGGTGACAGAATGTTCCAAACACACCCCATGCACAGTCCACCGGGGAAGGTGCCAGAAACGAGTTCTGTTGGTAGTTTTTACACTACCCCGGTAGGCAGCTGAAAGGCACCACAAAACTTGTTCTACCTGCTTTCTGGGCTGAGATGGGGAATCGCTGAATTTTGGACTCGGCTGGTGACAAAATGTTCCAAACACACCCCATGCACAACTCCACCGGGGAAGGTGCCAGAAACGAGTTCTGTTGATACTTTTTACACTACCCCGGTAGGCAAGAGAAAGGCACCACAAAACTTGTTCTACCTGCTTTCTGGGCTGAGATGGGGAATCGCTGAATTTTGGACTCGGCTGGTGACAAAATGTTCCAAACACACCCCATGCACAACTCCACCGGGGAAGGTGCCAGAAACGAGTTCTGTTGGTAGTTTTTACACTACCCCGGTAGGCAAGAGAAAGGCACCACAAAACTTGTTCTACCTGCTTTCTGGGCTGAGATGGGGAATCGCTGAATTTTGGACTCGGCTGGTAACAGAATGTTCCAAACACACCCCATGCACAACTCCACCGGGGGAAGGTGCCAGAAACGAGTTCTGTTGGTAGTTTTTACACTACCCCGGTAGGCAGCTGAAAGGCACCACAAAAGTTGTTCTACCTGCTTTCTGGGCTGAGATGGGGAATCGCTGAATTTTGGACTCGGCTGGTGACAAAATGTTCCAAACACACCCCATGCACAACTCCACCGGGGAAGGTGCCAGAAACGAGTTCTGTTGGTAGTTTTTACACTACCCCGGTAGGCAAGAGAAAGGCACCACAAAACTTGTTCTACCTGCTTTCTGGGCTGAGATGGGGAATCGCTGACTTTTGGACTCGGCTGGTGACAGAATGTTCCAAACACACCCCATGCACAACTCCACCGGGGAAGGTGCCAGAAACGAGTTCTGTTGGTAGTTTTTACACTACCCCGGTAGGCAGCTGAAAGGCACCACAAAACTTGTTCTACCTGCTTTCTGGGCTGAGATGGGGAATCGCTGAATTTTGGACTCGGCTGGTGACAAAATGTTCCAAACACACCCCATGCACAACTCCACCGGGGAAGGTGCCAGAAACGAGTTCTGTTGTAGTTTTTACACTACCCCGGTAGGCAGCTGAAAGGCACCACAAAACTTGTTCTACCTGCTTTCTGGGCTGAGATGGGGAATCGCTGAATTTTGGACTCGGCTGGTGACAAAATGTTCCAAACACACCCCATGCACAACTCCACCGGGGAAGGTGCCAGAAACGAGTTCTGTTGTAGTTTTTACACTACCCCGGTAGGCAGCTGAAAGGCACCACAAAACTTGTTCTACCTGCTTTCTGGGCTGAGATGGGGAATCGCTGAATTTTGGACTCGGCTGGTGACAAAATGTTCCAAACACACCCCATGCACAACTCCACCGGGGAAGGTGCCAGAAACGAGTTCTGTTGGTAGTTTTTACACTACCCCGGTAGGCAGCTGAAAGGCACCACAAAACTTGTTCTACCTGCTTTCTGGGCTGAGATGGGGAACAGCTGAGTTTTGGACTCGGCTGCTGACAAAATGTTCCAAACACACCCCATGCACAACTCCACCGGGGAAGGTGCCAAAACGAGTTCTGTTGGTAGTTTTTACACTACCCCGGTAGGCAGCTGAAAGGCACCACAAAACTTGTTCTACCTGCTTTCTGGGCTGAGATGGGGAATCGCTGAATTTTGGACTCGGCTGGTGACAAAATGTTCCAAACACACCCCATGCACAACTCCACCGGGGAAGGTGCCAGAAACGAGTTCTGTTGGTAGTTTTTACACTACCCCGGTAGGCAGCTGAAAGGCACCACAAAACTTGTTCTACCT
The DNA here is from genome assembly GCF_023638135.1 of Falco biarmicus. Lineage (NCBI taxonomy): Eukaryota > Metazoa > Chordata > Aves > Falconiformes > Falconidae > Falco > Falco biarmicus. Next base: position 42,953 of record NW_026611795.1, read on the forward strand.
GCTTTCTGGGCTGAGATGGGGAATCGCTGAATTTTGGACTCGGCTGGTGACAAAATGTTCCAAACACACCCCATGCACAACTCCACCGGGGAAGGTGCCAGAAACGAGTTCTGTTGGTAGTTTTTACACTACCCCGGTAGGCAAGAGAAAGGCACCACAAAACTTGTTCTACCTGCTTTCTAGGCTGAGATGGGGAATCGCTGAATTTTGGACTCGGCTGGTGACAGAATGTTCCAAACACACCCCATGCACAGCTCCACCGGCAAAGGTGCCAGAAACGAGTTCTGTTGGTAGTTTTTACACTACCCCGGTAGGCAGCTGAAAGGCACCACAAAACTTGTTCTACCTGCTTTCTGGGCTGAGATGGGGAATCGCTGAATTTTGGACTCGGCTGGTGACAAAATGTTCCAAACACACCCCATGCACAACTCCACCGGGGAAGGTGCCAGAAACGAGTTCTGTGGGTAGTTTTTACACTACCCCGGTAGGCAAGAGAAAGGCACCACAAAACTTGTTCTACCTGCTTTCTGGGCTGAGATGGGGAATCGCTGAATTTTGGACTCGGCTGGTGACAAAATGTTCCAAACACACCCCATGCACAACTCCACCGGAGAAGGTGCCAGAAAGGAGTTCTGTTGGTAGTTTTTACACTACCCCGGTAGGCAGCTGAAAGGCACCACAAAACTTGTTCTACCTGCTTTCTGGGCTGAGATGGGGAACAGCTGAGTTTTGGACTCGGCTGCTGACAAAATGTTCCAAACACACCCCATGCACAACTCCACCGGGGAAGGTGCCAAAACGAGTTCTGTTGGTAGTTTTTACACTACCCCGGTAGGCAGCTGAAAGGCACCACAAAACTTGTTCTACCTGCTTTCTGGGCTGAGATGGGGAATCGCTGAGTTTTGGACTCGGCTGGTGACAAAATGTTCCAAACACACCCCATGCACAACTCCACCGGGGAAGGTGCCAGAAACGAGTTCTGTTGGTAGTTTTTACACTACCCCGGTAGGCAAGAGAAAGGCACCACAAAACTTGTTCTACCTGCTTTCTGGGCTGAGATGGGGAATCGCTGAATTTTGGACTCGGCTGGTGACAAAATGTTCCAAACACACCCCATGCACACTCCACCGGGGAAGGTGCCAGAAACGAGTTCTGTTGGTAGTTTTTACACTACCCCGGTAGGCAGCTGAAAGGCACCACAAAACTTGTTCTACCTGCTTTCTGGGCTGAGATGGGGAATCGCTGAATTTTGGACTCGGCTGGTGACAAAATGTTCCAAACACACCCCATGCACAACTCCACCGGGGAAGGTGCCAGAAACGAGTTCTGTTGGTAGTTTTTACACTACCCCGGTAGGCAAGAGAAAGGCACCACAAAACTTGTTCTACCTGCTTTCTGGGCTGAGATGGGGAATCGCTGACTTTTGGACTCGGCTGCTGACAAAATGTTACAAACACACCCCATGCACACCTCCACCGGGGAAGGTGCCAGAAACGAGTTCTGTTGGTAGTTTTTACACTACCCCGGTAGGCAGCTGAAAGGCACCACAAAACTTGTTCTACCTGCTTTCTGGGCTGAGATGGGGAATCGCTGAATTTTGGACTCGGCTGCTGACAAAATGTTCCAAACACACCCCATGCACACCTCCACCGGGGAAGGTGCCAGAAACGAGTTCTGTTGGTAGTTTTTACACTACCCCGGTAGGCAGCTGAAAGGCACCACAAAACTTGTTCTACCTGCTTTCTGGGCTGAGATGGGGAATCGCTGAATTTTGGACTCGGCTGGTGACAAAATGTTCCAAACACACCCCATGCACAACTCCACCGGGGAAGGTGCCAGAAACGAGTTCTGTTGGTAGTTTTTACACTACCCCGGTAGGCAGCTGAAAGGCACCACAAAAGTTGTTCTACCTGCTTTCTGGGCTGAGATGGGGAATCGCTGAATTTTGGACTCGGCTGGTAACAAAATGTTCCAAACACACCCCATGCACAACTCCACCGGGGAAGGTGCCAGAAACGAGTTCTGTTGGTAGTTTTTACACTACCCCGGTAGGCAGCTGAAAGGCACCACAAAACTTGTTCTACCTGCTTTCTGGGCTGAGATGGGGAATCGCTGAATTTTGGACTCGGCTGGTGACAAAATGTTCCAAACACACCCCATGCACAACTCCACCGGGGAAGGTGCCAGAAACGAGTTCTGTTGGTAGTTTTTACACTACCCCGGTAGGCAGCTGAAAGGCACCACAAAAGTTGTTCTACCTGCTTTCTGGGCTGAGATGGGGAATCGCTGAATTTTGGACTCGGCTGGTGACAAAATGTTCCAAACACACCCCATGCACAACTCCACCGGGGAAGGTGCCAGAAACGAGTTCTGTTGTAGTTTTTACACTACCCCGGTAGGCAGCTGAAAGGCACCACAAAACTTGTTCTACCTGCTTTCTGGGCTGAGATGGGGAATCGCTGAATTTTGGACTCGGCTGGTGACAAAATGTTCCAAACACACCCCATGCACACTCCACCGGGGAAGGTGCCAGAAACGAGTTCTGTTGGTAGTTTTTACACTACCCCGGTAGGCAGCTGAAAGGCACCACAAAACTTGTTCTACCTGCTTTCTGGGCTGAGATGGGGAATCGCTGAATTTTGGACTCGGCTGGTGACAAAATGTTCCAAACACACCCCATGCACAACTCCACCGGGGAAGGTGCCAGAAACGAGTTCTGTTGGTAGTTTTTACACTACCCCGGTAGGCAAGAGAAAGGCACCACAAAACTTGTTCTACCTGCTTTCTGGGCTGAGATGGGGAATCGCTGAATTTTGGACTCGGCTGGTGACAGAATGTTCCAAACACACCCCATGCACAACTCCACCGGGGGAAGGTGCCAGAAAGGAGTTCTGTTGGTAGTTTTTACACTACCCCGGTAGGCAGCTGAAAGGCACCACAAAACTTGTTCTACCTGCTTTCTGGGCTGAGATGGGGAATCGCTGAATTTTGGACTCGGCTGGTGACAAAATGTTCCAAACACACCCCATGCACACTCCACCGGGGAAGGTGACAGAAACGAGTTCTGTTGGTAGTTTTTACACTACCCCGGTAGGCAGCTGAAAGGCACCACAAAACTTGTTCTACCTGCTTTCTGGGCTGAGATGGGGAATCGCTGAATTTTGGACTCGGCTGCTGACAAAATGTTCCAAACACACCCCATGCACAACTCCACCGGGGAAGGTGCCAGAAACGAGTTCTGTTGGTAGTTTTTACACTACCCCGGTAGGCAGCTGAAAGGCACCACAAAACTTGTTCTACCTGCTTTCTGGGCTGAGATGGGGAATCGCTGAATTTTGGACTCGGCTGCTGACAAAATGTTCCAAACACACCCCATGCACACCTCCACCGGGGAAGGTGCCAGAAACGAGTTCTGTTGGTAGTTTTTACACTACCCCGGTAGGCAGCTGAAAGGCACCACAAAACTTGTTCTACCTGCTTTCTGGGCTGAGATGGGGAATCGCTGAATTTTGGACTCGGCTGGTGACAAAATGTTCCAAACACACCCCATGCACAACTCCACCGGGGAAGGTGCCAGAAACGAGTTCTGTTGGTAGTTTTTACACTACCCCGGTAGGCAGCTGAAAGGCACCACAAAACTTGTTCTACCTGCTTTCTGGGCTGAGATGGGGAATCGCTGAATTTTGGACTCGGCTGGTGACAAAATGTTCCAAACACACCCCATGCACAACTCCACCGGGGAAGGTGCCAGAAACGAGTTCTGTTGGTAGTTTTTACACTACCCCGGTAGGCAAGAGAAAGGCACCACAAAACTTGTTCTACCTGCTTTCTGGGCTGAGATGGGGAATCGCTGAATTTTGGACTCGGCTGGTGACAGAATGTTCCAAACACACCCCATGCACAACTCCACCGGGGGAAGGTGCCAGAAAGGAGTTCTGTTGGTAGTTTTTACACTACCCCGGTAGGCAGCTGAAAGGCACCACAAAACTTGTTCTACCTGCTTTCTGGGCTGAGATGGGGAATCGCTGAATTTTGGACTCGGCTGCTGACAAAATGTTCCAAACACACCCCATGCACAACTCCACCGGGGAAGGTGCCAGAAACGAGTTCTGTGGGTAGTTTTTACACTACCCCGGTAGGCAAGAGAAAGGCACCACAAAACTTGTTCTACCTGCTTTCTGGGCTGAGATGGGGAATCGCTGAATTTTGGACTCGGCTGCTGACAAAATGTTCCAAACACACCCCATGCACACCTCCACCGGGGAAGGTGCCAGAAACGAGTTCTGTTGGTAGTTTTTACACTACCCCGGTAGGCAGCTGAAAGGCACCACAAAACTTGTTCTACCTGCTTTCTGGGCTGAGATGGGGAATCGCTGAATTTTGGACTCGGCTGGTGACAAAATGTTCCAAACACACCCCATGCACAACTCCACCGGGGAAGGTGCCAGAAACGAGTTCTGTTGGTAGTTTTTACACTACCCCGGTAGGCAGCTGAAAGGCACCACAAAAGTTGTTCTACCTGCTTTCTGGGCTGAGATGGGGAATCGCTGAATTTTGGACTCGGCTGGTAACAAAATGTTCCAAACACACCCCATGCACAACTCCACCGGGGAAGGTGCCAGAAACGAGTTCTGTTGGTAGTTTTTACACTACCCCGGTAGGCAGCTGAAAGGCACCACAAAACTTGTTCTACCTGCTTTCTGGGCTGAGATGGGGAATCGCTGAATTTTGGACTCGGCTGGTGACAAAATGTTCCAAACACACCCCATGCACAACTCCACCGGGGAAGGTGCCAGAAACGAGTTCTGTTGGTAGTTTTTACACTACCCCGGTAGGCAGCTGAAAGGCACCACAAAAGTTGTTCTACCTGCTTTCTGGGCTGAGATGGGGAATCGCTGAATTTTGGACTCGGCTGGTGACAAAATGTTCCAAACACACCCCATGCACAACTCCACCGGGGAAGGTGCCAGAAACGAGTTCTGTTGTAGTTTTTACACTACCCCGGTAGGCAGCTGAAAGGCACCACAAAACTTGTTCTACCTGCTTTCTGGGCTGAGATGGGGAATCGCTGAATTTTGGACTCGGCTGGTGACAAAATGTTCCAAACACACCCCATGCACACTCCACCGGGGAAGGTGCCAGAAACGAGTTCTGTTGGTAGTTTTTACACTACCCCGGTAGGCAGCTGAAAGGCACCACAAAACTTGTTCTACCTGCTTTCTGGGCTGAGATGGGGAATCGCTGAATTTTGGACTCGGCTGGTGACAAAATGTTCCAAACACACCCCATGCACAACTCCACCGGGGAAGGTGCCAGAAACGAGTTCTGTTGGTAGTTTTTACACTACCCCGGTAGGCAAGAGAAAGGCACCACAAAACTTGTTCTACCTGCTTTCTGGGCTGAGATGGGGAATCGCTGAATTTTGGACTCGGCTGGTGACAGAATGTTCCAAACACACCCCATGCACAACTCCACCGGGGGAAGGTGCCAGAAAGGAGTTCTGTTGGTAGTTTTTACACTACCCCGGTAGGCAGCTGAAAGGCACCACAAAACTTGTTCTACCTGCTTTCTGGGCTGAGATGGGGAATCGCTGAATTTTGGACTCGGCTGGTGACAAAATGTTCCAAACACACCCCATGCACACTCCACCGGGGAAGGTGACAGAAACGAGTTCTGTTGGTAGTTTTTACACTACCCCGGTAGGCAGCTGAAAGGCACCACAAAACTTGTTCTACCTGCTTTCTGGGCTGAGATGGGGAATCGCTGAATTTTGGACTCGGCTGCTGACAAAATGTTCCAAACACACCCCATGCACAACTCCACCGGGGAAGGTGCCAGAAACGAGTTCTGTTGGTAGTTTTTACACTACCCCGGTAGGCAGCTGAAAGGCACCACAAAACTTGTTCTACCTGCTTTCTGGGCTGAGATGGGGAATCGCTGAATTTTGGACTCGGCTGCTGACAAAATGTTCCAAACACACCCCATGCACACCTCCACCGGGGAAGGTGCCAGAAACGAGTTCTGTTGGTAGTTTTTACACTACCCCGGTAGGCAGCTGAAAGGCACCACAAAACTTGTTCTACCTGCTTTCTGGGCTGAGATGGGGAATCGCTGAATTTTGGACTCGGCTGGTGACAAAATGTTCCAAACACACCCCATGCACAACTCCACCGGGGAAGGTGCCAGAAACGAGTTCTGTTGGTAGTTTTTACACTACCCCGGTAGGCAGCTGAAAGGCACCACAAAACTTGTTCTACCTGCTTTCTGGGCTGAGATGGGGAATCGCTGAATTTTGGACTCGGCTGGTGACAAAATGTTCCAAACACACCCCATGCACAACTCCACCGGGGAAGGTGCCAGAAACGAGTTCTGTTGGTAGTTTTTACACTACCCCGGTAGGCAGCTGAAAGGCACCACAAAACTTGTTCTACCTGCTTTCTGGGCTGAGATGGGGAATCGCTGAATTTTGGACTCGGCTGCTGACAAAATGTTCCAAACACACCCCATGCACACCTCCACCGGGGAAGGTGCCAGAAACGAGTTCTGTTGGTAGTTTTTACACTACCCCGGTAGGCAGCTGAAAGGCACCACAAAACTTGTTCTACCTGCTTTCTGGGCTGAGATGGGGAATCGCTGAATTTTGGACTCGGCTGGTGACAAAATGTTCCAAACACACCCCATGCACAACTCCACCGGGGAAGGTGCCAGAAACGAGTTCTGTTGGTAGTTTTTACACTACCCCGGTAGGCAGCTGAAAGGCACCACAAAAGTTGTTCTACCTGCTTTCTGGGCTGAGATGGGGAATCGCTGAATTTTGGACTCGGCTGGTAACAAAATGTTCCAAACACACCCCATGCACAACTCCACCGGGGAAGGTGCCAGAAACGAGTTCTGTTGGTAGTTTTTACACTACCCCGGTAGGCAGCTGAAAGGCACCACAAAACTTGTTCTACCTGCTTTCTGGGCTGAGATGGGGAATCGCTGAATTTTGGACTCGGCTGGTGACAAAATGTTCCAAACACACCCCATGCACAACTCCACCGGGGAAGGTGCCAGAAACGAGTTCTGTTGGTAGTTTTTACACTACCCCGGTAGGCAGCTGAAAGGCACCACAAAAGTTGTTCTACCTGCTTTCTGGGCTGAGATGGGGAATCGCTGAATTTTGGACTCGGCTGGTGACAAAATGTTCCAAACACACCCCATGCACAACTCCACCGGGGAAGGTGCCAGAAACGAGTTCTGTTGTAGTTTTTACACTACCCCGGTAGGCAGCTGAAAGGCACCACAAAACTTGTTCTACCTGCTTTCTGGGCTGAGATGGGGAATCGCTGAATTTTGGACTCGGCTGGTGACAAAATGTTCCAAACACACCCCATGCACACTCCACCGGGGAAGGTGCCAGAAACGAGTTCTGTTGGTAGTTTTTACACTACCCCGGTAGGCAGCTGAAAGGCACCACAAAACTTGTTCTACCTGCTTTCTGGGCTGAGATGGGGAATCGCTGAATTTTGGACTCGGCTGGTGACAAAATGTTCCAAACACACCCCATGCACAACTCCACCGGGGAAGGTGCCAGAAACGAGTTCTGTTGGTAGTTTTTACACTACCCCGGTAGGCAAGAGAAAGGCACCACAAAACTTGTTCTACCTGCTTTCTGGGCTGAGATGGGGAATCGCTGAATTTTGGACTCGGCTGGTGACAGAATGTTCCAAACACACCCCATGCACAACTCCACCGGGGGAAGGTGCCAGAAAGGAGTTCTGTTGGTAGTTTTTACACTACCCCGGTAGGCAGCTGAAAGGCACCACAAAACTTGTTCTACCTGCTTTCTGGGCTGAGATGGGGAATCGCTGAATTTTGGACTCGGCTGGTGACAAAATGTTCCAAACACACCCCATGCACACTCCACCGGGGAAGGTGACAGAAACGAGTTCTGTTGGTAGTTTTTACACTACCCCGGTAGGCAGCTGAAAGGCACCACAAAACTTGTTCTACCTGCTTTCTGGGCTGAGATGGGGAATCGCTGAATTTTGGACTCGGCTGCTGACAAAATGTTCCAAACACACCCCATGCACAACTCCACCGGGGAAGGTGCCAGAAACGAGTTCTGTTGGTAGTTTTTACACTACCCCGGTAGGCAGCTGAAAGGCACCACAAAACTTGTTCTACCTGCTTTCTGGGCTGAGATGGGGAATCGCTGAATTTTGGACTCGGCTGCTGACAAAATGTTCCAAACACACCCCATGCACACCTCCACCGGGGAAGGTGCCAGAAACGAGTTCTGTTGGTAGTTTTTACACTACCCCGGTAGGCAGCTGAAAGGCACCACAAAACTTGTTCTACCTGCTTTCTGGGCTGAGATGGGGAATCGCTGAATTTTGGACTCGGCTGGTGACAAAATGTTCCAAACACACCCCATGCACAACTCCACCGGGGAAGGTGCCAGAAACGAGTTCTGTTGGTAGTTTTTACACTACCCCGGTAGGCAGCTGAAAGGCACCACAAAACTTGTTCTACCTGCTTTCTGGGCTGAGATGGGGAATCGCTGAATTTTGGACTCGGCTGGTGACAAAATGTTCCAAACACACCCCATGCACAACTCCACCGGGGAAGGTGCCAGAAACGAGTTCTGTTGGTAGTTTTTACACTACCCCGGTAGGCAGCTGAAAGGCACCACAAAACTTGTTCTACCTGCTTTCTGGGCTGAGATGGGGAATCGCTGAATTTTGGACTCGGCTGGTGACAGAATGTTCCAAACACACCCCATGCACAACTCCACCGGGGGAAGGTGCCAGAAAGGAGTTCTGTTGGTAGTTTTTACACTACCCCGGTAGGCAGCTGAAAGGCACCACAAAACTTGTTCTACCTGCTTTCTGGGCTGAGATGGGGAATCGCTGAATTTTGGACTCGGCTGCTGACAAAATGTTCCAAACACACCCCATGCACAACTCCACCGGGGAAGGTGCCAGAAACGAGTTCTGTGGGTAGTTTTTACACTACCCCGGTAGGCAAGAGAAAGGCACCACAAAACTTGTTCTACCTGCTTTCTGGGCTGAGATGGGGAATCGCTGAATTTTGGACTCGGCTGGTGACAAAATGTTCCAAACACACCCCATGCACAACTCCACCGGGGAAGGTGCCAGAAACGAGTTCTGTTGGTAGTTTTTACACTACCCCGGTAGGCAGCTGAAAGGCACCACAAAACTTGTTCTACCTGCTTTCTGGGCTGAGATGGGGAACAGCTGAGTTTTGGACTCGGCTGCTGACAAAATGTTCCAAACACACCCCATGCACAACTCCACCGGGGAAGGTGCCAAAACGAGTTCTGTTGGTAGTTTTTACACTACCCCGGTAGGCAGCTGAAAGGCACCACAAAACTTGTTCTACCTGCTTTCTGGGCTGAGATGGGGAATCGCTGAGTTTTGGACTCGGCTGGTGACAAAATGTTCCAAACACACCCCATGCACAACTCCACCGGGGAAGGTGCCAGAAACGAGTTCTGTTGTAGTTTTTACACTACCCCGGTAGGCAGCTGAAAGGCACCACAAAACTTGTTCTACCTGCTTTCTGGGCTGAGATGGGGAATCGCTGAATTTTGGACTCGGCTGGTGACAAAATGTTCCAAACACACCCCATGCACACTCCACCGGGGAAGGTGCCAGAAACGAGTTCTGTTGGTAGTTTTTACACTACCCCGGTAGGCAGCTGAAAGGCACCACAAAACTTGTTCTACCTGCTTTCTGGGCTGAGATGGGGAATCGCTGAATTTTGGACTCGGCTGGTGACAAAATGTTCCAAACACACCCCATGCACAACTCCACCGGGGAAGGTGCCAGAAACGAGTTCTGTTGGTAGTTTTTACACTACCCCGGTAGGCAGCTGAAAGGCACCACAAAACTTGTTCTACCTGCTTTCTGGGCTGAGATGGGGAATCGCTGAATTTTGGACTCGGCTGGTGACAAAATGTTCCAAACACACCCCATGCACAACTCCACCGGGGAAGGTGCCAGAAAGGAGTTCTGTTGGTAGTTTTTACACTACCCCGGTAGGCAGCTGAAAGGCACCACAAAACTTGTTCTACCTGCTTTCTGGGCTGAGATGGGGAATCGCTGAATTTTGGACTCGGCTGGTGACAAAATGTTCCAAACACACCCCATGCACAACTCCACCGGGGAAGGTGCCAGAAACGAGTTCTGTTGGTAGTTTTTACACTACCCCGGTAGGCAAGAGAAAGGCACCACAAAACTTGTTCTACCTGCTTTCTGGGCTGAGATGGGGAATCGCTGACTTTTGGACTCGGCTGCTGACAAAATGTTCCAAACACACCCCATGCACACCTCCACCGGGGAAGGTGCCAGAAACGAGTTCTGTTGGTAGTTTTTACACTACCCCGGTAGGCAGCTGAAAGGCACCACAAAACTTGTTCTACCTGCTTTCTGGGCTGAGATGGGGAATCGCTGAATTTTGGACTCGGCTGGTGACAAAATGTTCCAAACACACCCCATGCACACCTCCACCGGGGAAGGTGCCAGAAACGAGTTCTGTTGGTAGTTTTTACACTACCCCGGTAGGCAGCTGAAAGGCACCACAAAACTTGTTCTACCTGCTTTCTGGGCTGAGATGGGGAATCGCTGAATTTTGGACTCGGCTGGTGACAAAATGTTCCAAACACACCCCATGCACAACTCCACCGGGGAAGGTGCCAGAAACGAGTTCTGTTGGTAGTTTTTACACTACCCCGGTAGGCAGCTGAAAGGCACCACAAAACTTGTTCTACCTGCTTTCTGGGCTGAGATGGGGAATCGCTGAATTTTGGACTCGGCTGGTAACAAAATGTTCCAAACACACCCCATGCACAACTCCACCGGGGAAGGTGCCAGAAACGAGTTCTGTTGGTAGTTTTTACACTACCCCGGTAGGCAGCTGAAAGGCACCACAAAACTTGTTCTACCTGCTTTCTGGGCTGAGATGGGGAATCGCTGAATTTTGGACTCGGCTGGTGACAAAATGTTCCAAACACACCCCATGCACAACTCCACCGGGGAAGGTGCCAGAAACGAGTTCTGTTGGTAGTTTTTACACTACCCCGGTAGGCAGCTGAAAGGCACCACAAAACTTGTTCTACCTGCTTTCTGGGCTGAGATGGGGAACAGCTGAATTTTGGACTCGGCTGGTGACAGAATGTTCCAAACACACCCCATGCACAACTCCACCGGGGGAAGGTGCCAGAAACGAGTTCTGTTGGTAGTTTTTACACTACCCCGGTAGGCAGCTGAAAGGCACCACAAAACTTGTTCTACCTGCTTTCTGGGCTGAGATGGGGAATCGCTGTATTTTGGACTCGGCTGGTGACAAAATGTTCCAAACACACCCCATGCACAACTCCACCGGGGAAGGTGCCAGAAACGAGTTCTGTTGGTAGTTTTTACACTACCCCGGTAGGCAAGAGAAAGGCACCACAAAACTTGTTCTACCTGCTTTCTGGGCTGAGATGGGGAATCGCTGAATTTTGGACTTGGCTGGTGACAAAATGTTCCAAACACACCCCATGCACAACTCCACCGGGGAAGGTGCCAGAAACGAGTTCTGTTGGTAGTTTTTACACTACCCCGGTAGGCAGCTGAAAGGCACCACAAAACTTGTTCTACCTGCTTTCTGGGCTGAGATGGGGAACAGCTGAGTTTTGGACTCGGCTGCTGACAAAATGTTCCAAACACACCCCATGCACAACTCCACCGGGGAAGGTGCCAGAAACGAGTTCTGTTGGTAGTTTTTACACTACCCCGGTAGGCAAGAGAAAGGCACCACAAAACTTGTTCTACCTGCTTTCTGGGCTGAGATGGGGAATCGCTGAATTTTGGACTCGGCTGGTGACAAAATGTTCCAAACACACCCCATGCACAACTCCACCGGGGAAGGTGCCAGAAACGAGTTCTGTTGGTAGTTTTTACACTACCCCGGTAGGCAGCTGAAAGGCACCACAAAACTTGTTCTACCTGCTTTCTGGGCTGAGATGGGGAATCGCTGAATTTTGGACTCGGCTGGTAACAAAATGTTCCAAACACACCCCATGCACAACTCCACCGGGGAAGGTGCCAGAAACGAGTTCTGTTGGTAGTTTTTACACTACCCCGGTAGGCAGCTGAAAGGCACCACAAAACTTGTTCTACCTGCTTTCTGGGCTGAGATGGGGAATCGCTGAATTTTGGACTCGGCTGGTGACAAAATGTTCCAAACACACCCCATGCACAACTCCACCGGGGAAGGTGCCAGAAACGAGTTCTGTTGGTAGTTTTTACACTACCCCGGTAGGCAGCTGAAAGGCACCACAAAACTTGTTCTACCTGCTTTCTGGGCTGAGATGGGGAACAGCTGAATTTTGGACTCGGCTGGTGACAGAATGTTCCAAACACACCCCATGCACAACTCCACCGGGGGAAGGTGCCAGAAACGAGTTCTGTTGGTAGTTTTTACACTACCCCGGTAGGCAGCTGAAAGGCACCACAAAACTTGTTCTACCTGCTTTCTGGGCTGAGATGGGGAATCGCTGTATTTTGGACTCGGCTGGTGACAAAATGTTCCAAACACACCCCATGCACAACTCCACCGGGGAAGGTGCCAGAAACGAGTTCTGTTGGTAGTTTTTACACTACCCCGGTAGGCAAGAGAAAGGCACCACAAAACTTGTTCTACCTGCTTTCTGGGCTGAGATGGGGAATCGCTGAATTTTGGACTTGGCTGGTGACAAAATGTTCCAAACACACCCCATGCACAACTCCACCGGGGAAGGTGCCAGAAACGAGTTCTGTTGGTAGTTTTTACACTACCCCGGTAGGCAGCTGAAAGGCACCACAAAACTTGTTCTACCTGCTTTCTGGGCTGAGATGGGGAACAGCTGAGTTTTGGACTCGGCTGCTGACAAAATGTTCCAAACACACCCCATGCACAACTCCACCGGGGAAGGTGCCAGAAACGAGTTCTGTTGGTAGTTTTTACACTACCCCGGTAGGCAAGAGAAAGGCACCACAAAACTTGTTCTACCTGCTTTCTGGGCTGAGATGGGGAATCGCTGAATTTTGGACTCGGCTGGTGACAAAATGTTCCAAACACACCCCATGCACAACTCCACCGGGGAAGGTGCCAGAAACGAGTTCTGTTGGTAGTTTTTACACTACCCCGGTAGGCAGCTGAAAGGCACCACAAAACTTGTTCTACCTGCTTTCTGGGCTGAGATGGGGAATCGCTGAATTTTGGACTCGGCTGGTGACAAAATGTTCCAAACACACCCCATGCACACCTCCACCGGGGAAGGTGCCAGAAACGAGTTCTGTTGGTAGTTTTTACACTACCCCGGTAGGCAGCTGAAAGGCACCACAAAACTTGTTCTACCTGCTTTCTGGGCTGAGATGGGGAATCGCTGAATTTTGGACTCGGCTGGTGACAAAATGTTCCAAACACACCCCATGCACAACTCCACCGGGGAAGGTGCCAGAAACGAGTTCTGTTGGTAGTTTTTACACTACCCCGGTAGGCAGCTGAAAGGCACCACAAAACTTGTTCTACCTGCTTTCTGGGCTGAGATGGGGAACAGCTGAGTTTTGGACTCGGCTGCTGACAAAATGTTCCAAACACACCCCATGCACAACTCCACCGGGGAAGGTGCCAGAAACGAGTTCTGTTGGTAGTTTTTACACTACCCCGGTAGGCAGCTGAAAGGCACCACAAAACTTGTTCTACCTGCTTTCTGGGCTGAGATGGGGAATCGCTGAATTTTGGACTCGGCTGGTGACAAAATGTTCCAAACACACCCCATGCACAACTCCACCGGGGAAGGTGCCAGAAACGAGTTCTGTTGGTAGTTTTTACACTACCCCGGTAGGCAAGAGAAAGGCACCACAAAACTTGTTCTACCTGCTTTCTGGGCTGAGATGGAGAATCGCTGAATTTTGGACTCGGCTGGTGACAAAATGTTCCAAACACACCCCATGCACACCTCCACCGGGGAAGGTGCCAGAAACGAGTTCTGTTGGTAGTTTTTACACTACCCCGGTGGGCAGCTGAAAGGCACCACAAAACTTGTTCTACCTGCTTTCTGGGCTGAGATGGGGAATCGCTGAATTTTGGACTCGGCTGGTGACAAAATGTTCCAAATACACCCCATGCACAACTCCACCGGGGAAGGTGCCAGAAACGAGTTCTGTTGGTAGTTTTTACACTACCCCGGTAGGCAGCTGAAAGGCACCACAAAACTTGTTCTACCTGCTTTCTGGGCTGAGATGGGGAATCGCTGAATTTTGGACTCGGCTGGTGACAAAATGTTCCAAACACACCCCATGCACACCTCCACCGGGGAAGGTGCCAGAAACGAGTTCTGTTGGTAGTTTTTACACTACCCCGGTAGGCAGCTGAAAGGCACCACAAAACTTGTTCTACCTGCTTTCTGGGCTGAGATGGGGAATCGCTGAATTTTGGACTCGGCTGGTGACAAAATGTTCCAAAGACACCCCATGCACAACTCCACCGGGGGAAGGTGCCAGAAACGAGTTCTGTTGGTAGTTTTTACACTACCCCGGTAGGCAGCTGAAAGGCACCACAAAAGTTGTTCTACCTGCTTTCTGGGCTGAGATGGGGAATCGCTGACTTTTGGACTCGGCTGCTGACAAAATGTTCCAAACACACCCCATGCACAACTCCACCGGGGAAGGTGCCAGAAACGAGTTCTGTGGGTAGTTTTTACACTACCCCGGTAGGCAGCTGAAAGGCACCACAAAACTTGTTCTACCTGCTTTCTGGGCTGAGATGGGGAATGGCTGAATTTTGGACTCGGCTGGTAACAAAATGTTCCAAACACACCCCATGCACAACTCCACCGGGGAAGGTGCCAGAAACGAGTTCTGTTGTAGTTTTTACACTACCCCGGTAGGCAGCTGAAAGGCACCACAAAACTTGTTCTACCTGCTTTCTGGGCTGAGATGGGGAATCGCTGAATTTTGGACTCGGCTGGTGACAAAATGTTCCAAACACACCCCATGCACACCTCCACCGGGGAAGGTGCCAGAAACGAGTTCTGTTGGTAGTTTTTACACTACCCC
Source organism: Falco biarmicus (assembly GCF_023638135.1). Taxonomy (NCBI): domain Eukaryota; kingdom Metazoa; phylum Chordata; class Aves; order Falconiformes; family Falconidae; genus Falco; species Falco biarmicus. Next base: position 58,045 of record NW_026611795.1, read on the forward strand.
GGTAGGCAGCTGAAAGGCACCACAAAACTTGTTCTACCTGCTTTCTGGGCTGAGATGGGGAATCGCTGAATTTTGGACTCGGCTGGTGACAAAATGTTCCAAACACACCCCATGCACAACTCCACCGGGGAAGGTGCCAGAAACGAGTTCTGTTGGTAGTTTTTACACTACCCCGGTAGGCAGCTGAAAGGCACCACAAAACTTGTTCTACCTGCTTTCTGGGCTGAGATGGGGAATCGCTGAATTTTGGACTCGGCTGGTGACAAAATGTTCCAAACACACCCCATGCACAACTCCACCGGGGAAGGTGCCAGAAACGAGTTCTGTGGGTAGATTTTACACTACCCCGGTAGGCAAGAGAAAGGCACCACAAAACTTGTTCTACCTGCTTTCTGGGCTGAGATGGGGAATCGCTGAATTTTGGACTCGGCTGGTGACAGAATGTTCCAAACACACCCCATGCACAACTCCACCGGGGAAGGTGCCAGAAACGAGTTCTGTTGGTAGTTTTTACACTACCCCGGTAGGCAGCTGAAAGGCACCACAAAACTTGTTCTACCTGCTTTCTGGGCTGAGATGGGGAACAGCTGAGTTTTGGACTCGGCTGGTGACAAAATGTTCCAAACACACCCCATGCACAACTCCACCGGGGAAGGTGCCAGAAACGAGTTCTGTGGGTAGTTTTTACACTACCCCGGTAGGCAAGAGAAAGGCACCACAAAACTTGTTCTACCTGCTTTCTGGGCTGAGATGGGGAATCACTGAATTTTGGACTCGGCTGGTGACAAAATGTTCCAAACACACCCCATGCACAACTCCACCGGGGAAGGTGCCAGAAACGAGTTCTGTTGGTAGTTTTTACACTACCCCGGTAGGCAGCTGAAAGGCACCACAAAACTTGTTCTACCTGCTTTCTGGGCTGAGATGGGGAACAGCTGAGTTTTGGACTCGGCTGGTGACAAAATGTTCCAAACACACCCCATGCACAACTCCACCGGGGAAGGTGCCAGAAACGAGTTCTGTTGGTAGTTTTTACACTACCCCGGTAGGCAGCTGAAAGGCACCACAAAACTTGTTCTACCTGCTTTCTGGGCTGAGATGGGGAATCGCTGAATTTTGGACTCGGCTGGTGACAAAATGTTCCAAACACACCCCATGCACAACTCCACCGGGGAAGGTGCCAGAAACGAGTTCTGTTGGTAGTTTTTACACTACCCCGGTAGGCAGCTGAAAGGCACCACAAAACTTGTTCTACCTGCTTTCTGGGCTGAGATGGGGAACGGCTGAATTTTGGACTCGGCTGGTGACAAAATGTTCCAAACACACCCCATGCACAACTCCACCGGGGAAGGTGCCAGAAACGAGTTCTGTTGGTAGTTTTTACACTACCCCGGTAGGCAAGAGAAAGGCACCACAAAACTTGTTCTACCTGCTTTCTGGGCTGAGATGGGGAATCGCTGAATTTTGGACTCGGCTGGTGACAGAATGTTCCAAACACACCCCATGCACAACTCCACCGGGGGAAGGTGCCAGAAACGAGTTCTGTTGGTAGTTTTTACACTACCCCGGTAGGCAGCTGAAAGGCACCACAAAACTTGTTCTACCTGCTTTCTGGGCTGAGATGGGGAATCGCTGTATTTTGGACTCGGCTGGTGACAAAATGTTCCAAACACACCCCATGCACAACTCCACTGGGGAAGGTGCCAGAAACGAGTTCTGTGGGTAGTTTTTACACTACCCCGGTAGGCAGCTGAAAGGCACCACAAAACTTGTTCTACCTGCTTTCTGGGCTGAGATGGGGAATCGCTGAATTTTGGACTCGGCTGGTGACAAAATGTTCCAAACACACCCCATGCACAACTCCACCGGGGAAGGTGCCAGAAACGAGTTCTGTTGGTAGTTTTTACACTACCCCGGTAGGCAGCTGAAAGGCACCACAAAACTTGTTCTACCTGCTTTCTGGGCTGAGATGGGGAACAGCTGAGTTTTGGACTCGGCTGCTGACAAAATGTTCCAAACACACCCCATGCACAACTCCACCGGGGAAGGTGCCAGAAACGAGTTCTGTTGGTAGTTTTTACACTACCCCGGTAGGCAGCTGAAAGGCACCACAAAACTTGTTCTACCTGCTTTCTGGGCTGAGATGGGGAATCGCTGAATTTTGGACTCGGCTGCTGACAAAATGTTCCAAACACACCCCATGCACACCTCCACCGGGGAAGGTGCCAGAAACGAGTTCTGTTGGTAGTTTTTACACTACCCCGGTAGGCAGCTGAAAGGCACCACAAAACTTGTTCTACCTGCTTTCTGGGCTGAGATGGGGAATCGCTGAATTTTGGACTCGGCTGGTGACAGAATGTTCCAAACACACCCCATGCACAACTCCACCGGGGAAGGTGCCAGAAACGAGTTCTGTTGGTAGTTTTTACACTACCCCGGTAGGCAGCTGAAAGGCACCACAAAAGTTGTTCTACCTGCTTTCTGGGCTGAGATGGGGAATCGCTGAATTTTGGACTCGGCTGGTGACAGAATGTTCCAAACACACCCCATGCACAACTCCACCGGGGAAGGTGCCAGAAACGAGTTCTGTGGGTAGTTTTTACACTACCCCGGTAGGCAGCTGAAAGGCACCACAAAACTTGTTCTACCTGCTTTCTGGGCTGAGATGGGGAATGGCTGAATTTTGGACTCGGCTGGTAACAAAATGTTCCAAACACACCCCATGCACAACTCCACCGGGGAAGGTGCCAGAAACGAGTTCTGTTGTAGTTTTTACACTACCCCGGTAGGCAGCTGAAAGGCACCACAAAACTTGTTCTACCTGCTTTCTGGGCTGAGATGGGGAATCGCTGAATTTTGGACTCGGCTGCTGACAAAATGTTCCAAACACACCCCATGCACAACTCCACCGGGGAAGGTGCCAGAAACGAGTTCTGTTGGTAGTTTTTACACTACCCCGGTAGGCAGCTGAAAGGCACCACAAAACTTGTTCTACCTGCTTTCTGGGCTGAGATGGGGAATCGCTGAATTTTGGACTCGGCTGGTGACAAAATGTTCCAAACACACCCCATGCACACCTCCACCGGGGAAGGTGCCAGAAACGAGTTCTGTTGGTAGTTTTTACACTACCCCGGTAGGCAGCTGAAAGGCACCACAAAACTTGTTCTACCTGCTTTCTGGGCTGAGATGGGGAATCGCTGAATTTTGGACTCGGCTGCTGACAAAATGTTCCAAAGACACCCCATGCACAACTCCACCGGGGGAAGGTGCCAGAAACGAGTTCTGTTGGTAGTTTTTACACTACCCCGGTAGGCAGCTGAAAGGCACCACAAAAGTTGTTCTACCTGCTTTCTGGGCTGAGATGGGGAATCGCTGACTTTTGGACTCGGCTGCTGACAAAATGTTCCAAACACACCCCATGCACAACTCCACCGGGGAAGGTGCCAGAAACGAGTTCTGTGGGTAGTTTTTACACTACCCCGGTAGGCAGCTGAAAGGCACCACAAAACTTGTTCTACCTGCTTTCTGGGCTGAGATGGGGAATGGCTGAATTTTGGACTCGGCTGGTAACAAAATGTTCCAAACACACCCCATGCACAACTCCACCGGGGAAGGTGCCAGAAACGAGTTCTGTTGTAGTTTTTACACTACCCCGGTAGGCAGCTGAAAGGCACCACAAAACTTGTTCTACCTGCTTTCTGGGCTGAGATGGGGAACAGCTGAGTTTTGGACTCGGCTGCTGACAAAATGTTCCAAACACACCCCATGCACAACTCCACCGGGGAAGGTGCCAGAAACGAGTTCTGTTGGTAGTTTTTACACTACCCCGGTAGGCAGCTGAAAGGCACCACAAAACTTGTTCTACCTGCTTTCTGGGCTGAGATGGGGAACAGCTGAGTTTTGGACTCGGCTGGTGACAAAATGTTCCAAACACACCCCATGCACACCTCCACCGGGGAAGGTGCCAGAAACGAGTTCTGTTGGTAGTTTTTACACTACCCCGGTAGGCAGCTGAAAGGCACCACAAAACTTGTTCTACCTGCTTTCTGGGCTGAGATGGGGAATCGCTGACTTTTGGACTCGGCTGCTGACAAAATGTTCCAAACACACCCCATGCACACCTCCACCGGGGAAGGTGCCAGAAACGAGTTCTGTTGGTAGTTTTTACACTACCCCGGTAGGCAGCTGAAAGGCACCACAAAACTTGTTCTACCTGCTTTCTGGGCTGAGATGGGGAACGGCTGAATTTTGGACTCGGCTGGTGACAAAATGTTCCAAACACACCCCATGCACAACTCCACCGGGGAAGGTGCCAGAAACGAGTTCTGTTGGTAGTTTTTACACTACCCCGGTAGGCAAGAGAAAGGCACCACAAAACTTGTTCTACCTGCTTTCTGGGCTGAGATGGGGAATCGCTGAATTTTGGACTCGGCTGGTGACAGAATGTTCCAAACACACCCCATGCACAACTCCACCGGGGGAAGGTGCCAGAAACGAGTTCTGTTGGTAGTTTTTACACTACCCCGGTAGGCAGCTGAAAGGCACCACAAAACTTGTTCTACCTGCTTTCTGGGCTGAGATGGGGAATCGCTGTATTTTGGACTCGGCTGGTGACAAAATGTTCCAAACACACCCCATGCACAACTCCACCGGGGAAGGTGCCAGAAACGAGTTCTGTGGGTAGTTTTTACACTACCCCGGTAGGCAAGAGAAAGGCACCACAAAACTTGTTCTACCTGCTTTCTGGGCTGAGATGGGGAATCGCTGATGGACTCGGCTGGTGACAGAATGTTCCAAACACACCCCATGCACAACTCCACCGGGGAAGGTGCCAGAAACGAGTTCTGTTGGTAGTTTTTACACTACCCCGGTAGGCAGCTGAAAGGCACCACAAAACTTGTTCTACCTGCTTTCTGGGCTGAGATGGGGAACAGCTGAGTTTTGGACTCGGCTGGTGACAAAATGTTCCAAACACACCCCATGCACAACTCCACCGGGGAAGGTGCCAGAAACGAGTTCTGTTGGTAGTTTTTACACTACCCCGGTAGGCAGCTGAAAGGCACCACAAAACTTGTTCTACCTGCTTTCTGGGCTGAGATGGGGAATCGCTGAATTTTGGACTCGGCTGGTGACAAAATGTTCCAAACACACCCCATGCACAACTCCACCGGGGAAGGTGCCAGAAACGAGTTCTGTTGGTAGTTTTTTACACTACCCCGGTAGGCAGCTGAAAGGCACCACAAAACTTGTTCTACCTGCTTTCTGGGCTGAGATGGGGAACGGCTGAATTTTGGACTCGGCTGGTGACAAAATGTTCCAAACACACCCCATGCACAGCTCCACCGGGGAAGGTGCCAGAAACGAGTTCTGTTGGTAGTTTTTACACTACCCCCGGTAGGCAAGAGAAAGGCACCACAAAACTTGTTCTACCTGCTTTCTGGGCTGAGATGGGGAATCGCTGAATTTTGGACTCGGCTGGTGACAGAATGTTCCAAACACACCCCATGCACAACTCCACCGGGGGGAAGGTGCCAGAAACGAGTTCTGTTGGTAGTTTTTACACTACCCCGGTAGGCAGCTGAAAGGCACCACAAAACTTGTTCTACCTGCTTTCTGGGCTGAGATGGGGAATCGCTGTATTTTGGACTCGGCTGGTGACAAAATGTTCCAAACACACCCCATGCACAACTCCACCGGGGAAGGTGCCAGAAACGAGTTCTGTGGGTAGTTTTTACACTACCCCGGTAGGCAGCTGAAAGGCACCACAAAACTTGTTCTACCTGCTTTCTGGGCTGAGATGGGGAATCGCTGAATTTTGGACTCGGCTGGTGACAAAATGTTCCAAACACACCCCATGCACAACTCCACCGGGGAAGGTGCCAGAAACGAGTTCTGTTGGTAGTTTTTACACTACCCCGGTAGGCAGCTGAAAGGCACCACAAAACTTGTTCTACCTGCTTTCTGGGCTGAGATGGGGAACAGCTGAGTTTTGGACTCGGCTGCTGACAAAATGTTCCAAACACACCCCATGCACAACTCCACCGGGGAAGGTGCCAGAAACGAGTTCTGTTGGTAGTTTTTACACTACCCCCGGTAGGCAGCTGAAAGGCACCACAAAACTTGTTCTACCTGCTTTCTGGGCTGAGATGGGGAATCGCTGAATTTTGGACTCGGCTGGTGACAAAATGTTCCAAACACACCCCATGCACACCTCCACCGGGGAAGGTGCCAGAAACGAGTTCTGTTGGTAGTTTTTACACTACCCCGGTAGGCAGCTGAAAGGCACCACAAAACTTGTTCTACCTGCTTTCTGGGCTGAGATGGGGAATCGCTGAATTTTGGACTCGGCTGGTGACAGAATGTTCCAAACACACCCCATGCACAACTCCACCGGGGAAGGTGCCAGAAACGAGTTCTGTTGGTAGTTTTTACACTACCCGGTAGGCAGCTGAAAGGCACCACAAAACTTGTTCTACCTGCTTTCTGGGCTGAGATGGGGAATCGCTGAATTTTGGACTCGGCTGGTGACAAAATGTTCCAAACACACCCCATGCACAACTCCACCGGGGAAGGTGCCAGAAACGAGTTCTGTGGGTAGTTTTTACACTACCCCGGTAGGCAGCTGAAAGGCACCACAAAACTTGTTCTACCTGCTTTCTGGGCTGAGATGGGGAATGGCTGAATTTTGGACTCGGCTGGTAACAAAATGTTCCAAACACACCCCATGCACAACTCCACCGGGGAAGGTGCCAGAAACGAGTTCTGTTGTAGTTTTTACACTACCCCGGTAGGCAGCTGAAAGGCACCACAAAACTTGTTCTACCTGCTTTCTGGGCTGAGATGGGGAATCGCTGTATTTTGGACTCGGCTGGTGACAAAATGTTCCAAACACACCCCATGCACAACTCCACCGGGGAAGGTGGCAGAAACGAGTTCTGTTGGTAGTTTTTACACTACCCCGGTAGGCAGCTGAAAGGCACCACAAAACTTGTTCTACCTGCTTTCTGGGCTGAGATGGGGAATCGCTGAATTTTGGACTCGGCTGGTGACAGAATGTTCCAAACACACCCCATGCACAACTCCACCGGGGGAAGTTGCCAGAAACGAGTTCTGTTGGTAGTTTTTTACACTACCCCGGTAGGCAGCTGAAAGGCACCACAAAACTTGTTCTACCTGCTTTCTGGGCTGAGATGGGGAATCGCTGAATTTTGGACTCGGCTGGTGACAAAATGTTCCAAACACACCCCATGCACAACTCCACCGGGGAAGGTGCCAGAAACGAGTTCTGTGGGTAGTTTTTACACTACCCCGGTAGGCAAGAGAAAGGCACCACAAACCTTGTTCTACCTGCTTTCTGGGCTGAGATGGGGAATCGCTGAATTTTTGACTCGGCTGCTGACAGAATGTTCCAAACACACCCCATGCACAACTCCACCGGGGAAGGTGCCAGAAACGAGTTCTGTTGGTAGTTTTTACACTACCCCGGTAGGCAGCTGAAAGGCACCACAAAACTTGTTCTACCTGCTTTCTGGGCTGAGATGGGGAACAGCTGAGTTTTGGACTCGGCTGCTGACAAAATGTTCCAAACACACCCCATGCACAACTCCACCGGGGAAGGTGCCAAAACGAGTTCTGTTGGTAGTTTTTACACTACCCCGGTAGGCAGCTGAAAGGCACCACAAAACTTGTTCTACCTGCTTTCTGGGCTGAGATGGGGAATCGCTGAATTTTGGACTCGGCTGCTGACAAAATGTTCCAAACACACCCCATGCACAACTCCACCGGGGAAGGTGCCAGAAACGAGTTCTGTTGGTAGTTTTTACACTACCCCGGTAGGCAGCTGAAAGGCACCACAAAACTTGTTCTACCTGCTTTCTGGGCTGAGATGGGGAATGGCTGAATTTTGGACTCGGCTGGTGACAAAATGTTCCAAACACACCCCATGCACAACTCCACCGGGGAAGGTGCCAGAAACGAGTTCTGTTGTAGTTTTTACACTACCCCGGTAGGCAGCTGAAAGGCACCACAAAACTTGTTCTACCTGCTTTCTGGGCTGAGATGGGGAACAGCTGAGTTTTGGACTCGGCTGGTGACAAAATGTTCCAAACACACCCCATGCACAACTCCACCGGGGAAGGTGCCAGAAACGAGTTCTGTTGGTAGTTTTTACACTACCCCGGTAGGCAAGAGAAAGGCACCATAAAACTTGTTCTACCTGCTTTCTGGGCTGAGATGGGGAATCGCTGAATTTTGGACTCGGCTGGTGACAAAATGTTCCAAACACACCCCATGCACACCTCCACCGGGGAAGGTGCCAGAAACGAGTTCTGTTGGTAGTTTTTACACTACCCCGGTAGGCAGCTGAAAGGCACCACAAAACTTGTTCTACCTGCTTTCTGGGCTGAGATGGGGAATCGCTGAATTTTGGACTCGGCTGGTGACAAAATGTTCCAAACACACCCCATGCACAACTCCACCGGGGAAGGTGCCAGAAACGAGTTCTGTTGGTAGTTTTTACACTACCCCGGTAGGCAGCTGAAAGGCACCACAAAACTTGTTCTACCTGCTTTCTGGGCTGAGATGGGGAATCGCTGAATTTTGGACTCGGCTGGTGACAAAATGTTCCAAACACACCCCATGCACAACTCCACCGGGGAAGGTGCCAGAAACGAGTTCTGTTGGTAGTTTTTACACTACCCCCGGTAGGCAAGAGAAAGGCACCACAAAACATGTTCTACCTGCTTTCTGGGCTGAGATGGGGAATCGCTGAATTTTGGACTCGGCTGGTGACAAAATGTTCCAAACACACCCCATGCACAACTCCACCGGGGAAGGTGCCAGAAACGAGTTCTGTTGGTAGTTTTTACACTACCCCGGTAGGCAAGAGAAAGGCACCACAAAACTTGTTCTACCTGCTTTCTGGGCTGAGATGGAGAATCGCTGAATTTTGGACTCGGCTGGTGACAAAATGTTCCAAACACACCCCATGCACACCTCCACCGGGGAAGGTGCCAGAAACGAGTTCTGTTGGTAGTTTTTACACTACCCCGGTAGGCAGCTGAAAGGCACCACAAAACTTGTTCTACCTGCTTTCTGGGCTGAGATGGGGAATCGCTGAATTTTGGACTCGGCTGGTGACAAAATGTTCCAAATACACCCCATGCACAACTCCACCGGGGAAGGTGCCAGAAACGAGTTCTGTTGGTAGTTTTTACACTACCCCGGTAGGCAGCTGAAAGGCACCACAAAACTTGTTCTACCTGCTTTCTGGGCTGAGATGGGGAATCGCTGAATTTTGGACTCGGCTGGTGACAAAATGTTCCAAACACACCCCATGCACACCTCCACCGGGGAAGGTGCCAGAAACGAGTTCTGTTGGTAGTTTTTACACTACCCCGGTAGGCAGCTGAAAGGCACCACAAAACTTGTTCTACCTGCTTTCTGGGCTGAGATGGGGAATCGCTGAATTTTGGACTCGGCTGGTGACAAAATGTTCCAAAGACACCCCATGCACAACTCCACCGGGGGAAGGTGCCAGAAACGAGTTCTGTTGGTAGTTTTTACACTACCCCGGTAGGCAGCTGAAAGGCACCACAAAAGTTGTTCTACCTGCTTTCTGGGCTGAGATGGGGAATCGCTGACTTTTGGACTCGGCTGCTGACAAAATGTTCCAAACACACCCCATGCACAACTCCACCGGGGAAGGTGCCAGAAACGAGTTCTGTGGGTAGTTTTTACACTACCCCGGTAGGCAGCTGAAAGGCACCACAAAACTTGTTCTACCTGCTTTCTGGGCTGAGATGGGGAATGGCTGAATTTTGGACTCGGCTGGTAACAAAATGTTCCAAACACACCCCATGCACAACTCCACCGGGGAAGGTGCCAGAAACGAGTTCTGTTGTAGTTTTTACACTACCCCGGTAGGCAGCTGAAAGGCACCACAAAACTTGTTCTACCTGCTTTCTGGGCTGAGATGGGGAATCGCTGAATTTTGGACTCGGCTGGTGACAAAATGTTCCAAACACACCCCATGCACACCTCCACCGGGGAAGGTGCCAGAAACGAGTTCTGTTGGTAGTTTTTACACTACCCCGGTAGGCAGCTGAAAGGCACCACAAAACTTGTTCTACCTGCTTTCTGGGCTGAGATGGGGAATCGCTGAATTTTGGACTCGGCTGGTGACAAAATGTTCCAAACACACCCCATGCACAACTCCACCGGGGAAGGTGCCAGAAACGAGTTCTGTTGGTAGTTTTTACACTACCCCGGTAGGCAGCTGAAAGGCACCACAAAACTTGTTCTACCTGCTTTCTGGGCTGAGATGGGGAATCGCTGAATTTTGGACTCGGCTGGTGACAAAATGTTCCAAACACACCCCATGCACAACTCCACCGGGGAAGGTGCCAGAAACGAGTTCTGTGGGTAGATTTTACACTACCCCGGTAGGCAAGAGAAAGGCACCACAAAACTTGTTCTACCTGCTTTCTGGGCTGAGATGGGGAATCGCTGAATTTTGGACTCGGCTGGTGACAGAATGTTCCAAACACACCCCATGCACAACTCCACCGGGGAAGGTGCCAGAAACGAGTTCTGTTGGTAGTTTTTACACTACCCCGGTAGGCAGCTGAAAGGCACCACAAAACTTGTTCTACCTGCTTTCTGGGCTGAGATGGGGAACAGCTGAGTTTTGGACTCGGCTGGTGACAAAATGTTCCAAACACACCCCATGCACAACTCCACCGGGGAAGGTGCCAGAAACGAGTTCTGTGGGTAGTTTTTACACTACCCCGGTAGGCAAGAGAAAGGCACCACAAAACTTGTTCTACCTGCTTTCTGGGCTGAGATGGGGAATCACTGAATTTTGGACTCGGCTGGTGACAGAATGTTCCAAACACACCCCATGCACAACTCCACCGGGGAAGGTGCCAGAAACGAGTTCTGTTGGTAGTTTTTACACTACCCCGGTAGGCAGCTGAAAGGCACCACAAAACTTGTTCTACCTGCTTTCTGGGCTGAGATGGGGAACAGCTGAGTTTTGGACTCGGCTGGTGACAAAATGTTCCAAACACACCCCATGCACACCTCCACCGGGGAAGGTGCCAGAAACGAGTTCTGTTGGTAGTTTTTACACTACCCCGGTAGGCAGCTGAAAGGCACCACAAAACTTGTTCTACCTGCTTTCTGGGCTGAGATGGGGAATCGCTGAATTTTGGACTCGGCTGGTGACAAAATGTTCCAAACACACCCCATGCACAACTCCACCCGGGGAAGGTGCCAGAAACGAGTTCTGTTGGTAGTTTTTACACTACCCCCGGTAGGCAGCTGAAAGGCACCACAAAACTTGTCTACCTGCTTTCTGGGCTGAGATGGGGAACGGCTGAATTTTTGGACTCGGCTGGTGACAAAATGTTCCAAACACACCCCATGCACAACTCACCGAGGTGCCAGAAACGAGTTCTGTTGGTAGTTTTTACACTACCCCCGGTAGGCAAGAGAAAGGCACCACAAAACTTGTTCTACCTGCTTTCTGGGCTGAGATGGGGAATCGCTGAATTTTGGACTCGGCTGGTGACAGAATGTTCCAAACACACCCCATGCACAACTCCACCGGGGGAAGGTGCCAGAAACGAGTTCTGTTGGTAGTTTTTTACACTACCCCCGGTAGGCAGCTGAAAGGCACCACAAAACTTGTTCTACCTGCTTTCTGGGCTGAGATGGGGAATCGCTGTATTTTGGACTCGGCTGGTGACAAAATGTTCCAAACACACCCCATGCACAACTCCACCGGGGAAGGTGCCAGAAACGAGTTCTGTGGGTAGTTTTTACACTACCCCGGTAGGCAGCTGAAAGGCACCACAAAACTTGTTCTACCTGCTTTCTGGGCTGAGATGGGAATCGCTGAATTTTGGACTCGGCTGGTGACAAAATGTTCCAAACACACCCCATGCACAACTCCACCGGGGAAGGTGCCAGAAACGAGTTCTGTTGGTAGTTTTTACACTACCCCCGGTAGGCAGCTGAAAGGCACCACAAAACTTGTTCTACCTGCTTTCTGGGCTGAGATGGGGAACAGCTGAGTTTTGGACTCGGCTGCTGACAAAATGTTCCAAACACACCCCATGCACAACTCCACCGGGGAAGGTGCCAGAAACGAGTTCTGTTGGTAGTTTTTACACTACCCCGGTAGGCAGCTGAAAGGCACCACAAAACTTGTTCTACCTGCTTTCTGGGCTGAGATGGGGAACAGCTGAGTTTTGGACTCGGCTGCTGACAAAATGTTCCAAACACACCCCATGCACAACTCCACCGGGGAAGGTGCCAGAAACGAGTTCTGTTGGTAGTTTTTACACTACCCCGGTAGGCAGCTGAAAGGCACCACAAAACTTGTTCTACCTGCTTTCTGGGCTGAGATGGGGAATCGCTGAATTTTGGACTCGGCTGCTGACAAAATGTTCCAAACACACCCCATGCACACCTCCACCGGGGAAGGTGCCAGAAACGAGTTCTGTTGGTAGTTTTTACACTACCCCGGTAGGCAGCTGAAAGGCACCACAAAACTTGTTCTACCTGCTTTCTGGGCTGAGATGGGGAATCGCTGAATTTTGGACTCGGCTGGTGACAGAATGTTCCAAACACACCCCATGCACAACTCCACCGGGGAAGGTGCCAGAAACGAGTTCTGTTGGTAGTTTTTACACTACCCCGGTAGGCAGCTGAAAGGCACCACAAAAGTTGTTCTACCTGCTTTCTGGGCTGAGATGGGGAATCGCTGAATTTTGGACTCGGCTGGTGACAAAATGTTCCAAACACACCCCATGCACAACTCCACCGGGGAAGGTGCCAGAAACGAGTTCTGTGGGTAGTTTTTACACTACCCCGGTAGGCAGCTGAAAGGCACCACAAAACTTGTTCTACCTGCTTTCTGGGCTGAGATGGGGAATGGCTGAATTTTGGACTCGGCTGGTAACAAAATGTTCCAAACACACCCCATGCACAACTCCACCGGGGAAGGTGCCAGAAACGAGTTCTGTTGTAGTTTTTACACTACCCCGGTAGGCAGCTGAAAGGCACCACAAAACTTGTTCTACCTGCTTTCTGGGCTGAGATGGGGAATCGCTGAATTTTGGACTCGGCTGCTGACAAAATGTTCCAAACACACCCCATGCACAACTCCACCGGGGAAGGTGCCAGAAACGAGTTCTGTTGGTAGTTTTTACACTACCCCCGGTAGGCAGCTGAAAGGCACCACAAAACTTGTTCTACCTGCTTTCTGGGCTGAGATGGGGAATCGCTGAATTTTGGACTCGGCTGGTGACAAAATGTTCCAAACACACCCCATGCACACCTCCACCGGGGAAGGTGCCAGAAACGAGTTCTGTTGGTAGTTTTTACACTACCCCCGGTAGGCAGCTGAAAGGCACCACAAAACTTGTTCTACCTGCTTTCTGGGCTGAGATGGGGAATCGCTGAATTTTGGACTCGGCTGCTGACAAAATGTTCCAAAGACACCCCATGCACAACTCCACCGGGGGAAGGTGCCAGAAACGAGTTCTGTTGGTAGTTTTTACACTACCCCGGTAGGCAGCTGAAAGGCACCACAAAAGTTGTTCTACCTGCTTTCTGGGCTGAGATGGGGAATCGCTGACTTTTGGACTCGGCTGCTGACAAAATGTTCCAAACACACCCCATGCACAACTCCACCGGGGAAGGTGCCAGAAACGAGTTCTGTGGGTAGTTTTTACACTACCCCGGTAGGCAGCTGAAAGGCACCACAAAACTTGTTCTACCTGCTTTCTGGGCTGAGATGGGGAATGGCTGAATTTTGGACTCGGCTGGTAACAAAATGTTCCAAACACACCCCATGCACAACTCCACCGGGGAAGGTGCCAGAAACGAGTTCTGTTGTAGTTTTTACACTACCCCGGTAGGCAGCTGAAAGGCACCACAAAACTTGTTCTACCTGCTTTCTGGGCTGAGATGGGGAACAGCTGAGTTTTGGACTCGGCTGCTGACAAAATGTTCCAAACACACCCCATGCACAACTCCACCGGGGAAGGTGCCAGAAACGAGTTCTGTTGGTAGTTTTTACACTACCCCGGTAGGCAGCTGAAAGGCACCACAAAACTTGTTCTACCTGCTTTCTGGGCTGAGATGGGGAACAGCTGAGTTTTGGACTCGGCTGGTGACAAAATGTTCCAAACACACCCCATGCACACCTCCACCGGGGAAGGTGCCAGAAACGAGTTCTGTTGGTAGTTTTTACACTACCCCGGTAGGCAGCTGAAAGGCACCACAAAACTTGTTCTACCTGCTTTCTGGGCTGAGATGGGGAATCGCTGACTTTTGGACTCGGCTGCTGACAAAATGTTCCAAACACACCCCATGCACACCTCCACCGGGGAAGGTGCCAGAAACGAGTTCTGTTGGTAGTTTTTACACTACCCCCGGTAGGCAGCTGAAAGGCACCACAAAACTTGTTCTACCTGCTTTCTGGGCTGAGATGGGGAACGGCTGAATTTTGGACTCGGCTGGTGACAAAATGTTCCAAACACACCCCATGCACAACTCCACCGGGGAAGGTGCCAGAAACGAGTTCTGTTGGTAGTTTTTACACTACCCCGGTAGGCAAGAGAAAGGCACCACAAAACTTGTTCTACCTGCTTTCTGGGCTGAGATGGGGAATCGCTGAATTTTGGACTCGGCTGGTGACAGAATGTTCCAAACACACCCCATGCACAACTCCACCGGGGGAAGGTGCCAGAAACGAGTTCTGTTGGTAGTTTTTACACTACCCCCGGTAGGCAGCTGAAAGGCACCACAAAACTTGTTCTACCTGCTTTCTGGGCTGAGATGGGGAATCGCTGTATTTTGGACTCGGCTGGTGACAAAATGTTCCAAACACACCCCATGCACAACTCCACCGGGGAAGGTGCCAGAAACGAGTTCTGTGGGTAGTTTTTACACTACCCCGGTAGGCAAGAGAAAGGCACCACAAAACTTGTTCTACCTGCTTTCTGGGCTGAGATGGGGAATCGCTGAATTTTGGACTCGGCTGGTGACAGAATGTTCCAAACACACCCCATGCACAACTCCACCGGGGAAGGTGCCAGAAACGAGTTCTGTTGGTAGTTTTTACACTACCCCGGTAGGCAGCTGAAAGGCACCACAAAACTTGTTCTACCTGCTTTCTGGGCTGAGATGGGGAACAGCTGAGTTTTGGACTCGGCTGGTGACAAAATGTTCCAAACACACCCCATGCACAACTCCACCGGGGAAGGTGCCAGAAACGAGTTCTGTTGGTAGTTTTTACACTACCCCGGTAGGCAGCTGAAAGGCACCACAAAAGTTGTTCTACCTGCTTTCTGGGCTGAGATGGGGAATCGCTGAATTTTGGACTCGGCTGGTGACAAAATGTTCCAAACACACCCCATGCACAACTCCACCGGGGAAGGTGCCAGAAACGAGTTCTGTTGGTAGTTTTTACACTACCCCGGTAGGCAGCTGAAAGGCACCACAAAACTTGTTCTACCTGCTTTCTGGGCTGAGATGGGGAACGGCTGAATTTTGGACTCGGCTGGTGACAAAATGTTCCAAACACACCCCATGCACAGCTCCACCGGGGAAGGTGCCAGAAACGAGTTCTGTTGGTAGTTTTTACACTACCCCGGTAGGCAAGAGAAAGGCACCACAAAACTTGTTCTACCTGCTTTCTGGGCTGAGATGGGGAATCGCTGAATTTTGGACTCGGTTGGTGACAGAATGTTCCAAACACACCCCATGCACAACTCCACCGGGGGAAGGTGCCAGAAACGAGTTCTGTTGGTAGTTTTTACACTACCCCGGTAGGCAGCTGAAAGGCACCACAAAACTTGTTCTACCTGCTTTCTGGGCTGAGATGGGGAATCGCTGTATTTTGGACTCGGCTGGTGACAAAATGTTCCAAACACACCCCATGCACAACTCCACCGGGGAAGGTGCCAGAAACGAGTTCTGTGGGTAGTTTTTACACTACCCCGGTAGGCAGCTGAAAGGCACCACAAAACTTGTTCTACCTGCTTTCTGGGCTGAGATGGGGAATCGCTGAATTTTGGACTCGGCTGGTGACAAAATGTTCCAAACACACCCCATGCACACCTCCACCGGGGAAGGTGCCAGAAACGAGTTCTGTTGGTAGTTTTTACACTACCCCGGTAGGCAGCTGAAAGGCACCACAAAACTTGTTCTACCTGCTTTCTGGGCTGAGATGGGGAACAGCTGAGTTTTGGACTCGGCTGCTGACAAAATGTTCCAAACACACCCCATGCACAACTCCACCGGGGAAGGTGCCAGAAACGAGTTCTGTTGGTAGTTTTTACACTACCCCGGTAGGCAGCTGAAAGGCACCACAAAACTTGTTCTACCTGCTTTCTGGGCTGAGATGGGGAATCGCTGAATTTTGGACTCGGCTGGTGACAAAATGTTCCAAACACACCCCATGCACACCTCCACCGGGGAAGGTGCCAGAAACGAGTTCTGTTGGTAGTTTTTACACTACCCCGGTAGGCAGCTGAAAGGCACCACAAAACTTGTTCTACCTGCTTTCTGGGCTGAGATGGGGAATCGCTGAATTTTGGACTCGGCTGGTGACAGAATGTTCCAAACACACCCCATGCACAACTCCACCGGGGAAGGTGCCAGAAACGAGTTCTGTTGGTAGTTTTTACACTACCCCGGTAGGCAGCTGAAAGGCACCACAAAACTTGTTCTACCTGCTTTCTGGGCTGAGATGGGGAATCGCTGAATTTTGGACTCGGCTGGTGACAAAATGTTCCAAACACACCCCATGCACAACTCCACCGGGGAAGGTGCCAGAAACGAGTTCTGTGGGTAGTTTTTACACTACCCCGGTAGGCAGCTGAAAGGCACCACAAAACTTGTTCTACCTGCTTTCTGGGCTGAGATGGGGAATGGCTGAATTTTGGACTCGGCTGGTAACAAAATGTTCCAAACACACCCCATGCACAACTCCACCGGGGAAGGTGCCAGAAACGAGTTCTGTTGTAGTTTTTACACTACCCCGGTAGGCAGCTGAAAGGCACCACAAAACTTGTTCTACCTGCTTTCTGGGCTGAGATGGGGAACGGCTGACTTTTGGACTCGGCTGGTGACAAAATGTTCCAAACACACCCCATGCACAACTCCACCGGGGAAGGTGCCAGAAACGAGTTCTGTTGGTAGTTTTTACACTACCCCGGTAGGCAGCTGAAAGGCACCACAAAACTTGTTCTACCTGCTTTCTGGGCTGAGATGGGGAATCGCTGAATTTTGGACTCGGCTGGTGACAGAATGTTCCAAACACACCCCATGCACAACTCCACCGGGGGAAGTTGCCAGAAACGAGTTCTGTTGGTAGTTTTTACACTACCCCGGTAGGCAGCTGAAAGGCACCACAAAACTTGTTCTACCTGCTTTCTGGGCTGAGATGGGGAATCGCTGAATTTTGGACTCGGCTGGTGACAAAATGTTCCAAACACACCCCATGCACAACTCCACCGGGGAAGGTGCCAGAAACGAGTTCTGTGGGTAGTTTTTACACTACCCCGGTAGGCAAGAGAAAGGCACCACAAAACTTGTTCTACCTGCTTTCTGGGCTGAGATGGGGAATCGCTGAATTTTTGACTCGGCTGCTGACAGAATGTTCCAAACACACCCCATGCACAACTCCACCGGGGAAGGTGCCAGAAACGAGTTCTGTTGGTAGTTTTTACACTACCCCGGTAGGCAGCTGAAAGGCACCACAAAACTTGTTCTACCTGCTTTCTGGGCTGAGATGGGGAACAGCTGAGTTTTGGACTCGGCTGCTGACAAAATGTTCCAAACACACCCCATGCACAACTCCACCGGGGAAGGTGCCAAAACGAGTTCTGTTGGTAGTTTTTACACTACCCCCGGTAGGCAGCTGAAAGGCACCACAAAACTTGTTCTACCTGCTTTCTGGGCTGAGATGGGGAATCGCTGAATTTTGGACTCGGCTGCTGACAAAATGTTCCAAACACACCCCATGCACAACTCCACCGGGGAAGGTGCCAGAAACGAGTTCTGTTGGTAGTTTTTACACTACCCCGGTAGGCAGCTGAAAGGCACCACAAAACTTGTTCTACCTGCTTTCTGGGCTGAGATGGGGAATGGCTGAATTTTGGACTCGGCTGGTGACAAAATGTTCCAAACACACCCCATGCACAACTCCACCGGGGAAGGTGCCAGAAACGAGTTCTGTTGTAGTTTTTACACTACCCCGGTAGGCAGCTGAAAGGCACCACAAAAGTTGTTCTACCTGCTTTCTGGGCTGAGATGGGGAACAGCTGAGTTTTGGACTCGGCTGGTGACAAAATGTTCCAAACACACCCCATGCACAACTCCACCGGGGAAGGTGCCAGAAACGAGTTCTGTTGGTAGTTTTTACACTACCCCGGTAGGCAAGAGAAAGGCACCATAAAACTTGTTCTACCTGCTTTCTGGGCTGAGATGGGGAATCGCTGAATTTTGGACTCGGCTGGTGACAAAATGTTCCAAACACACCCCATGCACACCTCCACCGGGGAAGGTGCCAGAAACGAGTTCTGTTGGTAGTTTTTACACTACCCCCGGTAGGCAGCTGAAAGGCACCACAAAACTTGTTCTACCTGCTTTCTGGGCTGAGATGGGGAATCGCTGAATTTTGGACTCGGCTGGTGACAAAATGTTCCAAACACACCCCATGCACAACTCCACCGGGGAAGGTGCCAGAAACGAGTTCTGTTGGTAGTTTTTACACTACCCCGGTAGGCAGCTGAAAGGCACCACAAAACTTGTTCTACCTGCTTTCTGGGCTGAGATGGGGAATCGCTGAATTTTGGACTCGGCTGGTGACAAAATGTTCCAAACACACCCCATGCACAACTCCACCGGGGAAGGTGCCAGAAACGAGTTCTGTTGGTAGTTTTTACACTACCCCGGTAGGCAAGAGAAAGGCACCACAAAACATGTTCTACCTGCTTTCTGGGCTGAGATGGGGAATCGCTGAATTTTGGACTCGGCTGGTGACAAAATGTTCCAAACACACCCCATGCACAACTCCACCGGGGAAGGTGCCAGAAACGAGTTCTGTTGGTACTTTTTACACTACCCCGGTAGGCAAGAGAAAGGCACCACAAAACTTGTTCTACCTGCTTTCTGGGCTGAGATGGGGAATCGCTGAATTTTGGACTCGGGCTGGTGACAGAATGTTCCAAACACACCCCATGCACAACTCCACCGGGGGAAGGTGCCAGAAACGAGTTCTGTGGGTAGTTTTTACACTACCCCGGTAGGCAGCTGAAAGGCACCACAAAACTTGTTCTACCTGCTTTCTGGGCTGAGATGGGGAATCGCTGAATTTTGGACTCGGCTGGTGACAAAATGTTCCAAACACACCCCATGCACAACTCCACCGGGGAAGGTGCCAGAAACGAGTTCTGTGGGTAGTTTTTACACTACCCCGGTAGGCAAGAGAAAGGCACCACAAAACTTGTTCTACCTGCTTTCTGGGCTGAGATGGGGAATCGCTGAATTTTGGACTCGGCTGGTGACAGAATGTTCCAAACACACCCCATGCACAACTCCACCGGGGAAGGTGCCAGAAACGAGTTCTGTTGGTAGTTTTTACACTACCCCGGTAGGCAGCTGAAAGGCACCACAAAACTTGTTCTACCTGCTTTCTGGGCTGAGATGGGAATCGCTGAATTTTGGACTCGGCTGGTGACAGAATGTTCCAAACACACCCCATGCACAACTCCACCGGGGAAGGTGCCAGAAACGAGTTCTGTTGGTAGTTTTTACACTACCCCGGTAGGCAGCTGAAAGGCACCACAAAACTTGTTCTACCTGCTTTCTGGGCTGAGATGGGGAATCGCTGAATTTTGGACTCGGCTGCTGACAAAATATTCCAAACACACCCCATGCACAACTCCACCGGGGAAGGTGCCAGAAACGAGTTCTGTTGTAGTTTTTACACTACCCCGGTAGGCAGCTGAAAGGCACCACAAAACTTGTTCTACCTGCTTTCTGGGCTGAGATGGGGAATCGCTGAATTTTGGACTCGGCTGCTGACAAAATGTTCCAAACACACCCCATGCACAACTCCACCGGGGAAGGTGCCAGAAACGAGTTCTGTTGGTAGTTTTTACACTACCCCGGTAGGCAGCTGAAAGGCACCACAAAACTTGTTCTACCTGCTTTCTGGGCTGAGATGGGGAATCGCTGAATTTTGGACTCGGCTGGTGACAAAATGTTCCAAACACACCCCATGCACAACTCCACCGGGGAAGGTGCCAGAAACGAGTTCTGTTGGTACTTTTTACACTACCCCGGTAGGCAAGAGAAAGGCACCACAAAACTTGTTCTACCTGCTTTCTGGGCTGAGATGGGGAATCGCTGAATTTTGGACTCGGCTGGTGACAAAATGTTCCAAACACACCCCATGCACAACTCCACCGGGGAAGGTGCCAGAAACGAGTTCTGTTGGTAGTTTTTACACTACCCCGGTAGGCAGCTGAAAGGCACCACAAAAGTTGTTCTACCTGCTTTCTGGGCTGAGATGGGGAATCGCTGAATTTTGGACTCGGCTGGTGACAAAATGTTCCAAACACACCCCATGCACAACTCCACCGGGGAAGGTGCCAGAAACGAGTTCTGTTGTAGTTTTTACACTACCCCGGTAGGCAGCTGAAAGGCACCACAAAACTTGTTCTACCTGCTTTCTGGGCTGAGATGGGGAATCGCTGAATTTTGGACTCGGCTGGTGGCAAAATGTTCCAAACACACCCCATGCACAACTCCACCGGGGAAGGTGCCAGAAACGAGTTCTGTTGGTAGTTTTTACACTACCCCGGTAGGCAAGAGAAAGGCACCACAAAACTTGTTCTACCTGCTTTCTGGGCTGAGATGGGGAATCGCTGACTTTTGGACTCGGCTGGTGACAAAATGTTCCAAACACACCCCATGCACAACTCCACCGGGGAAGGTGCCAGAAACGAGTTCTGTTGGTAGTTTTTACACTACCCCGGTAGGCAGCTGAAAGGCACCACAAAACTTGTTCTACCTGCTTTCTGGGCTGAGATGGGGAATTGCTGAATTTTGGACTCGGCTGGTGACAAAATGTTCCAAACACACCCCATGCACAACTCCACCGGGGAAGGTGCCAGAAACGAGTTCTGTTGATACTTTTTACACTACACCGGTAGGCAAGAGAAAGGCACCACAAAACTTGTTCTACCTGCTTTCTGGGCTGAGATGGGGAATCGCTGAATTTTGGACTCGGCTGGTGACAAAATGTTCCAAACACACCCCATGCACAACTCCACCGGGGAAGGTGCCAGAAACGAGTTCTGTTGGTACTTTTTACACTACCCCGGTAGGCAAGAGAAAGGCACCACAAAACTTGTTCTACCTGCTTTCTGGGCTGAGATGGGGAATCGCTGAATTTTGGACTCGGCTGGTGACAGAATGTTCCAAACACACCCCATGCACAACTCCACCGGGGGAAGGTGCCAGAAACGAGTTCTGTTGGTAGTTTTTACACTACCCCGGTAGGCAGCTGAAAGGCACCACAAAACTTGTTCTACCTGCTTTCTGGGCTGAGATGGGGAATCGCTGAATTTTGGACTCGGCTGGTGACAAAATGTTCCAAACACACCCCATGCACACCTCCACCGGGGAAGGTGCCAGAAACGAGTTCTGTTGGTAGTTTTTACACTACCCCGGTAGGCAGCTGAAAGGCACCACAAAACTTGTTCTACCTGCTTTCTGGGCTGAGATGGGGAATCGCTGAATTTTGGACTCGGCTGGTGACAAAATGTTCCAAACACACCCCATGCACAACTCCACCGGGGAAGGTGCCAGAAACGAGTTCTGTTGGTAGTTTTTACACTACCCCCGGTAGGCAGCTGAAAGGCACCACAAAACTTGTTCTACCTGCTTTCTGGGCTGAGATGGGGAATCGCTGAATTTTGGACTCGGCTGGTGACAAAATGTTCCAAACACACCCCATGCACACCTCCACCGGGGAAGGTGCCAGAAACGAGTTCTGTTGGTAGTTTTTACACTACCCCGGTAGGCAGCTGAAAGGCACCACAAAACTTGTTCTACCTGCTTTCTGGGCTGAGATGGGGAATCGCTGAATTTTGGACTCGGCTGGTGACAGAATGTTCCAAACACACCCCATGCACAACTCCACCGGGGAAGGTGCCAGAAACGAGTTCTGTTGGTAGTTTTTACACTACCCCGGTAGGCAAGAGAAAGGCACCACAAAACATGTTCTACCTGCTTTCTGGGCTGAGATGGAGAATCGCTGAATTTTGGACTCGGCTGGTGACAAAATGTTCCAAACACACCCCATGCACAACTCCACCGGGGAAGGTGCCAGAAACGAGTTCTGTTGGTACTTTTTACACTACCCCGGTAGGCAAGAGAAAGGCACCACAAAACTTGTTCTACCTGCTTTCTGGGCTGAGATGGGGAACGGCTGAATTTTGGACTCGGCTGGTGACAGAATGTTCCAAACACACCCCATGCACAACTCCACCGGGGGAAGGTGCCAGAAACGAGTTCTGTGGGTAGTTTTTATACTACCCCGGTAGGCAGCTGAAAGGCACCACAAAACTTGTTCTACCTGCTTTCTGGGCTGAGATGGGGAATCGCTGAATTTTGGACTCGGCTGGTGACAAAATGTTCCAAACACACCCCATGCACAACTCCACCGGGGAAGGTGCCAGAAACGAGTTCTGTGGGTAGTTTTTACACTACCCCGGTAGGCAAGAGAAAGGCACCACAAAACTTGTTCTACCTGCTTTCTGGGCTGAGATGGGGAATCGCTGAATTTTGGACTCGGCTGGTGACAGAATGTTCCAAACACACCCCATGCACAACTCCACCGGGGAAGGTGCCAGAAACGAGTTCTGTTGTAGTTTTTACACTACCCCGGTAGGCAGCTGAAAGGCACCACAAAAGTTGTTCTACCTGCTTTCTGGGCTGAGATGGGGAACAGCTGAGTTTTGGACTCGGCTGGTGACAAAATGTTCCAAACACACCCCATGCACAACTCCACCGGGGAAGGTGCCAGAAACGAGTTCTGTTGGTAGTTTTTACACTACCCCGGTAGGCAAGAGAAAGGCACCATAAAACTTGTTCTACCTGCTTTCTGGGCTGAGATGGGGAATCGCTGAATTTTGGACTCGGCTGGTGACAAAATGTTCCAAACACACCCCATGCACAACTCCACCGGGGAAGGTGCCAGAAACGAGTTCTGTTGGTAGTTTTTACACTACCCCGGTAGGCAGCTGAAAGGCACCACAAAACTTGTTCTACCTGCTTTCTGGGCTGAGATGGGGAATCGCTGAATTTTGGACTCGGCTGGTGACAAAATGTTCCAAACACACCCCATGCACACCTCCACCGGGGAAGGTGCCAGAAACGAGTTGATGTTGGTAGTTTTTACACTACCCCGGTAGGCAGCTGAAAGGCACCACAAAACTTGTTCTACCTGCTTTCTGGGCTGAGATGGGGAATCGCTGAATTTTGGACTCGGCTGGTGACAGAATGTTCCAAACACACCCCATGCACAACTCCACCGGGGAAGGTGCCAGAAACGAGTTCTGTTGGTAGTTTTTACACTACCCCCGGTAGGCAAGAGAAAGGCACCACAAAACATGTTCTACCTGCTTTCTGGGCTGAGATGGAGAATCGCTGAATTTTGGACTCGGCTGGTGACAAAATGTTCCAAACACACCCCATGCACAACTCCACCGGGGAAGGTGCCAGAAACGAGTTCTGTTGGTACTTTTTACACTACCCCGGTAGGCAAGAGAAAGGCACCACAAAACTTGTTCTACCTGCTTTCTGGGCTGAGATGGGGAATCGCTGAATTTTGGACTCGGCTGGTGACAGAATGTTCCAAACACACCCCATGCACAACTCCACCGGGGGAAGGTGCCAGAAACGAGTTCTGTGGGTAGTTTTTACACTACCCCGGTAGGCAGCTGAAAGGCACCACAAAACTTGTTCTACCTGCTTTCTGGGCTGAGATGGGGAATCGCTGAATTTTGGACTCGGCTGGTGACAAAATGTTCCAAACACACCCCATGCACAACTCCACCGGGGAAGGTGCCAGAAACGAGTTCTGTGGGTAGTTTTTACACTACCCCGGTAGGCAAGAGAAAGGCACCACAAAACTTGTTCTACCTGCTTTCTGGGCTGAGATGGGGAATCGCTGAATTTTGGACTCGGCTGGTGACAGAATGTTCCAAACACACCCCATGCACAACTCCACCGGGGAAGGTGCCAGAAACGAGTTCTGTTGTAGTTTTTACACTACCCCGGTAGGCAGCTGAAAGGCACCACAAAAGTTGTTCTACCTGCTTTCTGGGCTGAGATGGGGAACAGCTGAGTTTTGGACTCGGCTGGTGACAAAATGTTCCAAACACACCCCATGCACAACTCCACCGGGGAAGGTGCCAGAAACGAGTTCTGTTGGTAGTTTTTACACTACCCCGGTAGGCAAGAGAAAGGCACCATAAAACTTGTTCTACCTGCTTTCTGGGCTGAGATGGGGAATCGCTGAATTTTGGACTCGGCTGGTGACAAAATGTTCCAAACACACCCCATGCACACCTCCACCGGGGAAGGTGCCAGAAACGAGTTCTGTTGGTAGTTTTTACACTACCCCGGTAGGCAGCTGAAAGGCACCACAAAACTTGTTCTACCTGCTTTCTGGGCTGAGATGGGGAATCGCTGAATTTTGGACTCGGCTGGTGACAAAATGTTCCAAACACACCCCATGCACAACTCCACCGGGGAAGGTGCCAGAAACGAGTTCTGTTGGTAGTTTTTACACTACCCCGGTAGGCAGCTGAAAGGCACCACAAAACTTGTTCTACCTGCTTTCTGGGCTGAGATGGGGAATCGCTGAATTTTGGACTCGGCTGGTGACAAAATGTTCCAAACACACCCCATGCACAACTCCACCGGGGAAGGTGCCAGAAACGAGTTCTGTTGGTAGTTTTTACACTACCCCGGTAGGCAAGAGAAAGGCACCACAAAACATGTTCTACCTGCTTTCTGGGCTGAGATGGGGAATCGCTGAATTTTGGACTCGGCTGGTGACAAAATGTTCCAAACACACCCCATGCACAACTCCACCGGGGAAGGTGCCAGAAACGAGTTCTGTTGGTACTTTTTACACTACCCCGGTAGGCAAGAGAAAGGCACCACAAAACTTGTTCTACCTGCTTTCTGGGCTGAGATGGGGAATCGCTGAATTTTGGACTCGGCTGGTGACAGAATGTTCCAAACACACCCCATGCACAACTCCACCGGGGGAAGGTGCCAGAAACGAGTTCTGTGGGTAGTTTTTACACTACCCCGGTAGGCAGCTGAAAGGCACCACAAAACTTGTTCTACCTGCTTTCTGGGCTGAGATGGGGAATCGCTGAATTTTGGACTCGGCTGGTGACAAAATGTTCCAAACACACCCCATGCACAACTCCACCGGGGAAGGTGCCAGAAACGAGTTCTGTGGGTAGTTTTTACACTACCCCGGTAGGCAAGAGAAAGGCACCACAAAACTTGTTCTACCTGCTTTCTGGGCTGAGATGGGGAATCGCTGAATTTTGGACTCGGCTGGTGACAGAATGTTCCAAACACACCCCATGCACAACTCCACCGGGGAAGGTGCCAGAAACGAGTTCTGTTGGTAGTTTTTACACTACCCCGGTAGGCAGCTGAAAGGCACCACAAAACTTGTTCTACCTGCTTTCTGGGCTGAGATGGGGAATCGCTGAATTTTGGACTCGGCTGGTGACAGAATGTTCCAAACACACCCCATGCACAACTCCACCGGGGAAGGTGCCAGAAACGAGTTCTGTTGGTAGTTTTTACACTACCCCGGTAGGCAGCTGAAAGGCACCACAAAACTTGTTCTACCTGCTTTCTGGGCTGAGATGGGGAATCGCTGAATTTTGGACTCGGCTGCTGACAAAATATTCCAAACAC
The DNA here is from genome assembly GCF_023638135.1 of Falco biarmicus. Lineage (NCBI taxonomy): Eukaryota > Metazoa > Chordata > Aves > Falconiformes > Falconidae > Falco > Falco biarmicus. Next base: position 84,088 of record NW_026611795.1, read on the forward strand.
ACCCCATGCACAACTCCACCGGGGAAGGTGCCAGAAACGAGTTCTGTTGTAGTTTTTACACTACCCCGGTAGGCAGCTGAAAGGCACCACAAAACTTGTTCTACCTGCTTTCTGGGCTGAGATGGGGAATCGCTGAATTTTGGACTCGGCTGCTGACAAAATGTTCCAAACACACCCCATGCACAACTCCACCGGGGAAGGTGCCAGAAACGAGTTCTGTTGGTAGTTTTTACACTACCCCGGTAGGCAGCTGAAAGGCACCACAAAACTTGTTCTACCTGCTTTCTGGGCTGAGATGGGGAATCGCTGAATTTTGGACTCGGCTGGTGACAAAATGTTCCAAACACACCCCATGCACAACTCCACCGGGGAAGGTGCCAGAAAGGAGTTCTGTTGGTAGTTTTTACACTACCCCGGTAGGCAAGAGAAAGGCACCACAAAACTTGTTCTACCTGCTTTCTGGGCTGAGATGGGGAATCGCTGAATTTTGGACTCGGCTGGTGACAAAATGTTCCAAACACACCCCATGCACAACTCCACCGGGGAAGGTGCCAGAAACGAGTTCTGTTGGTAGTTTTTACACTACCCCGGTAGGCAGCTGAAAGGCACCACAAAAGTTGTTCTACCTGCTTTCTGGGCTGAGATGGGGAATCGCTGAATTTTGGACTCGGCTGGTGACAAAATGTTCCAAACACACCCCATGCACAACTCCACCGGGGAAGGTGCCAGAAACGAGTTCTGTTGTAGTTTTTACACTACCCCGGTAGGCAGCTGAAAGGCACCACAAAACTTGTTCTACCTGCTTTCTGGGCTGAGATGGGGAATCGCTGAATTTTGGACTCGGCTGGTGGCAAAATGTTCCAAACACACCCCATGCACAACTCCACCGGGGAAGGTGCCAGAAACGAGTTCTGTTGGTAGTTTTTACACTACCCCGGTAGGCAAGAGAAAGGCACCACAAAACTTGTTCTACCTGCTTTCTGGGCTGAGATGGGGAATCGCTGACTTTTGGACTCGGCTGGTGACAAAATGTTCCAAACACACCCCATGCACAACTCCACCGGGGAAGGTGCCAGAAACGAGTTCTGTTGGTAGTTTTTACACTACCCCGGTAGGCAGCTGAAAGGCACCACAAAACTTGTTCTACCTGCTTTCTGGGCTGAGATGGGGAATTGCTGAATTTTGGACTCGGCTGGTGACAAAATGTTCCAAACACACCCCATGCACAACTCCACCGGGGAAGGTGCCAGAAACGAGTTCTGTTGATACTTTTTACACTACACCGGTAGGCAAGAGAAAGGCACCACAAAACTTGTTCTACCTGCTTTCTGGGCTGAGATGGGGAATCGCTGAATTTTGGACTCGGCTGGTGACAAAATGTTCCAAACACACCCCATGCACAACTCCACCGGGGAAGGTGCCAGAAACGAGTTCTGTTGGTACTTTTTACACTACCCCGGTAGGCAAGAGAAAGGCACCACAAAACTTGTTCTACCTGCTTTCTGGGCTGAGATGGGGAATCGCTGAATTTTGGACTCGGCTGGTGACAGAATGTTCCAAACACACCCCATGCACAACTCCACCGGGGGAAGGTGCCAGAAACGAGTTCTGTTGGTAGTTTTTACACTACCCCGGTAGGCAGCTGAAAGGCACCACAAAACTTGTTCTACCTGCTTTCTGGGCTGAGATGGGGAATCGCTGAATTTTGGACTCGGCTGGTGACAAAATGTTCCAAACACACCCCATGCACACCTCCACCGGGGAAGGTGCCAGAAACGAGTTCTGTTGGTAGTTTTTACACTACCCCGGTAGGCAGCTGAAAGGCACCACAAAACTTGTTCTACCTGCTTTCTGGGCTGAGATGGGGAATCGCTGAATTTTGGACTCGGCTGGTGACAAAATGTTCCAAACACACCCCATGCACAACTCCACCGGGGAAGGTGCCAGAAACGAGTTCTGTTGGTAGTTTTTACACTACCCCGGTAGGCAGCTGAAAGGCACCACAAAACTTGTTCTACCTGCTTTCTGGGCTGAGATGGGGAATCGCTGAATTTTGGACTCGGCTGGTGACAAAATGTTCCAAACACACCCCATGCACAACTCCACCGGGGAAGGTGCCAGAAACGAGTTCTGTTGGTAGTTTTACACTACCCCGGTAGGCAGCTGAAAGGCACCACAAAACTTGTTCTACCTGCTTTCTGGGCTGAGATGGGGAATCGCTGAATTTTGGACTCGGCTGGTGACAGAATGTTCCAAACACACCCCATGCACAACTCCACCGGGGAAGGTGCCAGAAACGAGTTCTGTTGGTAGTTTTTACACTACCCCGGTAGGCAAGAGAAAGGCACCACAAAACATGTTCTACCTGCTTTCTGGGCTGAGATGGAGAATCGCTGAATTTTGGACTCGGCTGGTGACAAAATGTTCCAAACACACCCCATGCACAACTCCACCGGGGAAGGTGCCAGAAACGAGTTCTGTTGGTACTTTTTACACTACCCCGGTAGGCAAGAGAAAGGCACCACAAAACTTGTTCTACCTGCTTTCTGGGCTGAGATGGGGAATCGCTGAATTTTGGACTCGGCTGGTGACAGAATGTTCCAACACACCCCATGCACAACTCCACCGGGGGAAGGTGCCAGAAACGAGTTCTGTGGGTAGTTTTTACACTACCCCGGTAGGCAGCTGAAAGGCACCACAAAACTTGTTCTACCTGCTTTCTGGGCTGAGATGGGGAATCGCTGAATTTTGGACTCGGCTGGTGACAAAATGTTCCAAACACACCCCATGCACAACTCCACCGGGGAAGGTGCCAGAAACGAGTTCTGTGGGTAGTTTTTACACTACCCCGGTAGGCAAGAGAAAGGCACCACAAAACTTGTTCTACCTGCTTTCTGGGCTGAGATGGGGAATCGCTGAATTTTGGACTCGGCTGGTGACAGAATGTTCCAAACACACCCCATGCACAACTCCACCGGGGAAGGTGCCAGAAACGAGTTCTGTTGGTAGTTTTTACACTACCCCGGTAGGCAGCTGAAAGGCACCACAAAACTTGTTCTACCTGCTTTCTGGGCTGAGATGGGGAATCGCTGAATTTTGGACTCGGCTGGTGACAGAATGTTCCAAACACACCCCATGCACAACTCCACCGGGGAAGGTGCCAGAAACGAGTTCTGTTGGTAGTTTTTACACTACCCCGGTAGGCAGCTGAAAGGCACCACAAAACTTGTTCTACCTGCTTTCTGGGCTGAGATGGGGAACGGCTGAATTTTGGACTCGGCTGGTAACAAAATGTTCCAAACACACCCCATGCACAACTCCACTGGGAAGGTGCCAGAAACGAGTTCTGTTGTAGTTTTTACACTACCCCGGTAGGCAGCTGAAAGGCACCACAAAACTTGTTCTACCTGCTTTCTGGGCTGAGATGGGGAATCGCTGAATTTTGGACTCGGCTGCTGACAAAATGTTCCAAACACACCCCATGCACAACTCCACCGGGGAAGGTGCCAGAAACGAGTTCTGTTGGTAGTTTTTACACTACCCCGGTAGGCAAGAGAAAGGCACCACAAAACTTGTTCTACCTGCTTTCTGGGCTGAGATGGAGAATCGCTGAATTTTGGACTCGGCTGGTGACAAAATGTTCCAAACACACCCCATGCACACCTCCACCGGGGAAGGTGCCAGAAACGAGTTCTGTTGGTAGTTTTTACACTACCCCGGTAGGCAGCTGAAAGGCACCACAAAACTTGTTCTACCTGCTTTCTGGGCTGAGATGGGGAATCGCTGAATTTGGACTCGGCTGGTGACAAAATGTTCCAAACACACCCCATGCACAACTCCACCGGGGAAGGTGCCAGAAAGGAGTTCTGTTGGTAGTTTTTACACTACCCCGGTAGGCAAGAGAAAGGCACCACAAAACTTGTTCTACCTGCTTTCTGGGCTGAGATGGGGAATCGCTGAATTTTGGACTCGGATGGTGACAAAATGTTCCAAACACACCCCATGCACAACTCCACCGGGGAAGGTGCCAGAAACGAGTTCTGTTGGTAGTTTTTACAGTACCCCGGTAGGCAGCTGAAAGGCACCACAAAACTTGTTCTACCTGCTTTCTGGGCTGAGATGGGGAACGGCTGAATTTTGGACTCGGCTGGTGACAAAATGTTCCAAACACACCCCATGCACAACTCCACCGGGGAAGGTGCCAGAAACGAGTTCTGTTGGTAGTTTTTACACTACCCCGGTAGGCAAGAGAAAGGCACCACAAAACTTGTTCTACCTGCTTTCTGGGCTGAGATGGGGAATCGCTGAATTTTGGACTCGGCTGGTGACAAAATGTTCCAAACACACCCCATGCACAACTCCACCGGGGAAGGTGCCAGAAACGAGTTCTGTTGGTAGTTTTTACACTACCCCGGTAGGCAGCTGAAAGGCACCACAAAACTTGTTCTACCTGCTTTCTGGGCTGAGATGGGGAATCGCTGAATTTTGGACTCGGCTGGTGACAAAATGTTCCAAACACACCCCATGCACAACTCCACCGGGGAAGGTGCCAGAAACGAGTTCTGTTGTAGTTTTTACACTACCCCGGTAGGCAGCTGAAAGGCACCACAAAACTTGTTCTACCTGCTTTCTGGGCTGAGATGGGGAATCGCTGAATTTTGGACTCGGCTGGTGGCAAAATGTTCCAAACACACCCCATGCACAACTCCACCGGGGAAGGTGCCAGAAACGAGTTCTGTTGGTAGTTTTTACACTACCCCGGTAGGCAGCTGAAAGGCACCACAAAACTTGTTCTACCTGCTTTCTGGGCTGAGATGGGGAATCGCTGACTTTTGGACTCGGCTGGTGACAAAATGTTCCAAACACACCCCATGCACAACTCCACCGGGGAAGGTGCCAGAAACGAGTTCTGTTGGTAGTTTTTACACTACCCCGGTAGGCAGCTGAAAGGCACCACAAAACTTGTTCTACCTGCTTTCTGGGCTGAGATGGGGAATTGCTGAATTTTGGACTCGGCTGGTGACAAAATGTTCCAAACACACCCCATGCACAACTCCACCGGGGAAGGTGCCAGAACGAGTTCTGTTGATGATACTTTTTACACTACACCGGTAGGCAAGAGAAAGGCACCACAAAACTTGTTCTACCTGCTTTCTGGGCTGAGATGGGGAATCGCTGAATTTTGGACTCGGCTGGTGACAAAATGTTCCAAACACACCCCATGCACAACTCCACCGGGGAAGGTGCCAGAAACGAGTTCTGTTGGTACTTTTTACACTACCCCGGTAGGCAAGAGAAAGGCACCACAAAACTTGTTCTACCTGCTTTCTGGGCTGAGATGGGGAATCGCTGAATTTTGGACTCGGCTGGTGACAGAATGTTCCAAACACACCCCATGCACAACTCCACCGGGGGAAGGTGCCAGAAACGAGTTCTGTTGGTAGTTTTTACACTACCCCGGTAGGCAGCTGAAAGGCACCACAAAACTTGTTCTACCTGCTTTCTGGGCTGAGATGGGGAATCGCTGAATTTTGGACTCGGCTGGTGACAAAATGTTCCAAACACACCCCATGCACAACTCCACCGGGGAAGGTGCCAGAAACGAGTTCTGTTGGTAGTTTTTACACTACCCCGTTAGGCAGCTGAAAGGCACCACAAAACTTGTTCTACCTGCTTTCTGGGCTGAGATGGGGAATCGCTGAATTTTGGACTCGGCTGGTGACAGAATGTTCCAAACACACCCCATGCACAACTCCACCGGGGAAGGTGCCAGAAACGAGTTCTGTTGGTAGTTTTTACACTACCCCGGTAGGCAGCTGAAAGGCACCACAAAACTTGTTCTACCTGCTTTCTGGGCTGAGATGGGGAATCGCTGAATTTTGGACTCGGCTGCTGACAAAATGTTCCAAACACACCCCATGCACAACTCCACCGGGGAAGGTGCCAGAAACGAGTTCTGTTGGTAGTTTTTACACTACCCCGGTAGGCAGCTGAAAGGCACCACAAAACTTGTTCTACCTGCTTTCTGGGCTGAGATGGGGAATCGCTGATTTTGGACTCGGCTGGTGACAGAATGTTCCAAACACACCCCATGCACAACTCCACCGGGGAAGGTGCCAGAAACGAGTTCTGTTGGTAGTTTTTACACTACCCCGGTAGGCAGCTGAAAGGCACCACAAAACTTGTTCTACCTGCTTTCTGGGCTGAGATGGGGAATCGCTGAGTTTTGGACTCGGCTGCTGACAAAATGTTCCAAACACACCCCATGCACAACTCCACCGGGGAAGGTGCCAGAAACGAGTTCTGTTGGTAGTTTTTACACTACCCCGGTAGGCAGAGAAAGGCACCACAAAACTTGTTCTACCTGCTTTCTGGGCTGAGATGGGGAACAGCTGAGTTTTGGACTCGGCTGCTGACAAAATGTTCCAAACACACCCCATGCACAACTCCACCGGGGAAGGTGCCAGAAACGAGTTCTGTTGGTAGTTTTTACACTACCCCGGTAGGCAGCTGAAAGGCACCACAAAACTTGTTCTACCTGCTTTCTGGGCTGAGATGGGGAATCGCTGAATTTTGGACTCGGCTGGTGACAGAATGTTCCAAACACACCCCATGCACAACTCCACCGGGGGAAGGTGCCAGAAACGAGTTCTGTTGGTAGTTTTTACACTACCCCGGTAGGCAGCTGAAAGGCACCACAAAACTTGTTCTACCTGCTTTCTGGGCTGAGATGGGGAATCGCTGAATTTTGGACTCGGCTGGTGACAAAATGTTCCAAACACACCCCATGCACAACTCCACCGGGGAAGGTGCCAGAAACGAGTTCTGTTGGTAGTTTTTACACTACCCCGTTAGGCAGCTGAAAGGCACCACAAAACTTGTTCTACCTGCTTTCTGGGCTGAGATGGGGAATCGCTGAATTTTGGACTCGGCTGGTGACAGAATGTTCCAAACACACCCCATGCACAACTCCACCGGGGAAGGTGCCAGAAACGAGTTCTGTTGGTAGTTTTTACACTACCCCGGTAGGCAGCTGAAAGGCACCACAAAACTTGTTCTACCTGCTTTCTGGGCTGAGATGGGGAATCGCTGAATTTTGGACTCGGCTGGTGACAAAATGTTCCAAACACACCCCATGCACAACTCCACCGGGGAAGGTGCCAGAAACGAGTTCTGTTGGTAGTTTTTACACTACCCCGGTAGGCAGCTGAAAGGCACCACAAAACTTGTTCTACCTGCTTTCTGGGCTGAGATGGGGAATCGCTGAATTTGGACTCGGCTGGTGACAGAATGTTCCAAACACACCCCATGCACAACTCCACCGGGGAAGGTGCCAGAAACGAGTTCTGTTGGTAGTTTTTACACTACCCCGGTAGGCAGCTGAAAGGCACCACAAAACTTGTTCTACCTGCTTTCTGGGCTGAGATGGGGAATCGCTGAGTTTTGGACTCGGCTGCTGACAAAATGTTCCAAACACACCCCATGCACAACTCCACCGGGGAAGGTGCCAGAAACGAGTTCTGTTGGTAGTTTTTACACTACCCCGGTAGGCAAGAGAAAGGCACCACAAAACTTGTTCTACCTGCTTTCTGGGCTGAGATGGGGAACAGCTGAGTTTTGGACTCGGCTGCTGACAAAATGTTCCAAACACACCCCATGCACAACTCCACCGGGGAAGGTGCCAAAACGAGTTCTGTTGGTAGTTTTTACACTACCCCGGTAGGCAGCTGAAAGGCACCACAAAACTTGTTCTACCTGCTTTCTGGGCTGAGATGGGGAATCGCTGAATTTTGGACTCGGCTGGTGACAAAATGTTCCAAACACACCCCATGCACACTCCACCGGGAAGGTGCCAGAAACGAGTTCTGTTGGTAGTTTTTACACTACCCCGGTAGGCAGCTGAAAGGCACCACAAAACTTGTTCTACCTGCTTTCTGGGCTGAGATGGGGAATCGCTGAATTTTGAACTCGGCTGGTGACAAAATGTTCCAAACACACCCCATGCACAACTCCACCGGGGAAGGTGCCAGAAACGAGTTCTGTTGGTAGTTTTTACACTACCCCGGTAGGCAGCTGAAAGGCACCACAAAAGTTGTTCTACCTGCTTTCTGGGCTGAGATGGGGAATCGCTGAATTTTGGACTCGGCTGGTGACAAAATGTTCCAAACACACCCCATGCACAACTCCACCGGGGAAGGTGCCAGAAACGAGTTCTGTTGGTAGTTTTTACACTACCCCGGTAGGCAGCTGAAAGGCACCACAAAACTTGTTCTACCTGCTTTCTGGGCTGAGATGGGGAATCGCTGAATTTTGGACTCGGCTGGTGACAGAATGTTCCAAACACACCCCATGCACAACTCCACCGGGGAAGGTGCCAGAAACGAGTTCTGTTGGTAGTTTTTACACTACCCCGGTAGGCAGCTGAAAGGCACCACAAAACTTGTTCTACCTGCTTTCTGGGCTGAGATGGGGAATCGCTGACTTTTGGACTCGGCTGGTGACAAAATGTTCCAAACACACCCCATGCACAACTCCACCGGGGAAGGTGCCAGAAACGAGTTCTGTTGGTAGTTTTTACACTACCCCGGTAGGCAAGAGAAAGGCACCACAAAACTTGTTCTACCTGCTTTCTGGGCTGAGATGGGGAATCGCTGAATTTTGGACTCGGCTGGTGACAGAATGTTCCAAACACACCCCATGCACAACTCCACCGGGGAAGGTGCCAGAAACGAGTTCTGTTGGTAGTTTTTACACTACCCCGGTAGGCAGCTGAAAGGCACCACAAAACTTGTTCTACCTGCTTTCTGGGCTGAGATGGGGAACAGCTGAGTTTTGGACTCGGCTGGTGACAAAATGTTCCAAACACACCCCATGCACAGCTCCACCGGGGAAGGTGCCAAAACGAGTTCTGTTGGTAGTTTTTACACTACCCCGGTAGGCAGCTGAAAGGCACCACAAAACTTGTTCTACCTGCTTTCTGGGCTGAGATGGGGAACGGCTGAATTTTGGACTCGGCTGGTAACAAAATGTTCCAAACACACCCCATGCACAACTCCACCGGGGAAGGTGCCAGAAACGAGTTCTGTTGGTAGTTTTTACACTACCCCGGTAGGCAAGAGAAAGGCACCACAAAACTTGTTCTACCTGCTTTCTGGGCTGAGATGGGGAATCGCTGAATTTTTGACTCGGCTGCTGACAGAATGTTCCAAACACACCCCATGCACAACTCCACCGGGGAAGGTGCCAGAAACGAGTTCTGTTGGTAGTTTTTACACTACCCCGGTAGGCAAGAGAAAGGCACCACAAAACTTGTTCTACCTGCTTTCTGGGCTGAGATGGGGAATCGCTGAATTTTGGACTCGGCTGGTGACAAAATGTTCCAAACACACCCCATGCACAGCTCCACCGGGGAAGGTGCCAGAAACGAGTTCTGTTGGTAGTTTTTACACTACCCCGGTAGGCAAGAGAAAGGCACCACAAAACTTGTTCTACCTGCTTTCTGGGCTGAGATGGGGAATCACTGAATTTTGGACTCGGCTGGTGACAGAATGTTCCAAACACACCCCATGCACAACTCCACCGGGGAAGGTGCCAGAAACGAGTTCTGTTGGTAGTTTTTACACTACCCCGGTAGGCAGCTGAAAGGCACCACAAAACTTGTTCTACCTGCTTTCTGGGCTGAGATGGGGAACAGCTGAGTTTTGGACTCGGCTGGTGACAAAATGTTCCAAACACACCCCATGCACAACTCCACCGGGGAAGGTGCCAAAACGAGTTCTGTTGGTAGTTTTTACACTACCCCGGTAGGCAGCTGAAAGGCACCACAAAACTTGTTCTACCTGCTTTCTGGGCTGAGATGGGGAATCGCTGAATTTTGGACTCGGCTGGTGACAGAATGTTCCAAACACACCCCATGCACAACTCCACCGGGGAAGGTGCCAGAAACGAGTTCTGTTGGTAGTTTTTACACTACCCCGGTAGGCAGCTGAAAGGCACCACAAAACTTGTTCTACCTGCTTTCTGGGCTGAGATGGGGAACGGCTGAATTTTGGACTCGGCTGGTAACAAAATGTTCCAAACACACCCCATGCACAGCTCCACCGGCAAAGGTGCCAGAAACGAGTTCTGTTTGTAGTTTTTACACTACCCCGGTCGGCAGCTGAAAGGCACCACAAAACTTGTTCTGCCTGCTTTCTGGGCTGAGATGGGGAATCGCTGAATTTTGGACTCGGCTGGTGACAAAATGTTCCAAACACACCCCATGCACAACTCCACCGGGGAAGGTGCCAGAAACGAGTTCTGTTGGTAGTTTTTACACTACCCCGGTAGGCAGCTGAAAGGCACCACAAAACTTGTTCTACCTGCTTTCTGGGCTGAGATGGAGAATCGCTGAATTTTGGACTCGGCTGGTGACAAAATGTTCCAAACACACCCCATGCACACCTCCACCGGGGAAGGTGCCAGAAACGAGTTCTGTTGGTAGTTTTTACACTACCCCGGTAGGCAGCTGAAAGGCACCACAAAACTTGTTCTACCTGCTTTCTGGGCTGAGATGGGGAATCGCTGAATTTTGGACTCGGCTGGTGACAAAATGTTCCAAACACACCCCATGCACACCTCCACCGGGGAAGGTGCCAGAAACGAGTTCTGTTGGTAGTTTTTACACTACCCCGGTAGGCAGCTGAAAGGCACCACAAAACTTGTTCTACCTGCTTTCTGGGCTGAGATGGGGAATCGCTGAATTTTGGACTCGGCTGGTGACAAAATGTTCCAAACACACCCCATGCACAACTCCACCGGGGAAGGTGCCAGAAACGAGTTCTGTTGGTAGTTTTTACACTACCCCGGTAGGCAAGAGAAAGGCACCACAAAACTTGTTCTACCTGCTTTCTGGGCTGAGATGGGGAATCGCTGAATTTTGGACTCGGCTGCTGACAAAATGTTCCAAACACACCCCATGCACAACTCCACCGGGGAAGGTGCCAGAAACGAGTTCTGTTGGTAGTTTTTACACTACCCCGGTAGGCAGCTGAAAGGCACCACAAAACTTGTTCTACCTGCTTTCTGGGCTGAGATGGGGAATCGCTGAATTTTGGACTCGGCTGGTGACAGAATGTTCCAAACACACCCCATGCACAACTCCACCGGGGAAGGTGCCAGAAACGAGTTCTGTTGGTAGTTTTTACACTACCCCGGTAGGCAGCTGAAAGGCACCACAAAACTTGTTCTACCTGCTTTCTGGGCTGAGATGGGGAATCGCTGAATTTTTGACTCGGCTGCTGACAAAATGTTCCAAACACACCCCATGCACAACTCCACCGGGGAAGGTGCCAGAAACGAGTTCTGTTGGTACTTTTTACACTACCCCGGTAGGCAGCTGAAAGGCACCACAAAACTTGTTCTACCTGCTTTCTGGGCTGAGATGGGGAATCGCTGAATTTTGGACTCGGCTGGTGACAAAATGTTCCAAACACACCCCATGCACAACTCCACCGGGGAAGGTGCCAGAAACGAGTTCTGTTGGTAGTTTTTACACTACCCCGGTAGGCAGCTGAAAGGCACCACAAAACTTGTTCTACCTGCTTTCTGGGCTGAGATGGAGAATCGCTGAATTTTGGACTCGGCTGGTGACAAAATGTTCCAAACACACCCCATGCACACCTCCACCGGGGAAGGTGCCAGAAACGAGTTCTGTTGGTAGTTTTTACACTACCCCGGTAGGCAGCTGAAAGGCACCACAAAACTTGTTCTACCTGCTTTCTGGGCTGAGATGGGGAATCGCTGAATTTTGGACTCGGCTGGTGACAAAATGTTCCAAACACACCCCATGCACACCTCCACCGGGGAAGGTGCCAGAAACGAGTTCTGTTGGTAGTTTTTACACTACCCCGGTAGGCAGCTGAAAGGCACCACAAAACTTGTTCTACCTGCTTTCTGGGCTGAGATGGGGAATCGCTGAATTTTGGACTCGGCTGGTGACAAAATGTTCCAAACACACCCCATGCACAACTCCACCGGGGAAGGTGCCAGAAACGAGTTCTGTTGGTAGTTTTTACACTACCCCGGTAGGCAAGAGAAAGGCACCACAAAACTTGTTCTACCTGCTTTCTGGGCTGAGATGGGGAATCGCTGAATTTTGGACTCGGCTGGTGACAAAATGTTCCAAACACACCCCATGCACAACTCCACCGGGGAAGGTGCCAGAAACGAGTTCTGTTGGTAGTTTTTACACTACCCCGGTAGGCAGCTGAAAGGCACCACAAAACTTGTTCTACCTGCTTTCTGGGCTGAGATGGGGAATCGCTGAATTTTGGACTCGGCTGGTGACAGAATGTTCCAAACACACCCCATGCACAACTCCACCGGGGAAGGTGCCAGAAACGAGTTCTGTTGGTAGTTTTTACACTACCCCGGTAGGCAGCTGAAAGGCACCACAAAACTTGTTCTACCTGCTTTCTGGGCTGAGATGGGGAATCGCTGAATTTTTGACTCGGCTGCTGACAAAATGTTCCAAACACACCCCATGCACAACTCCACCGGGGAAGGTGCCAGAAACGAGTTCTGTTGGTACTTTTTACACTACCCCGGTAGGCAGCTGAAAGGCACCACAAAACTTGTTCTACCTGCTTTCTGGGCTGAGATGGGGAACGGCTGAATTTTGGACTCGGCTGGTGACAAAATGTTCCAAACACACCCCATGCACACCTCCACCGGGGAAGGTGCCAAAAACGAGTTCTGTTGGTAGTTTTTACACTACCCCGGTAGGCAGCTGAAAGGCACCACAAAACTTGTTCTACCTGCTTTCTGGGCTGAGATGGGGAATCGCTGAATTTTGGACTCGGCTGGTGACAAAATGTTCCAAACACACCCCATGCACAACTCCACCGGGGAAGGTGCCAGAAACGAGTTCTGTTGGTAGTTTTTACACTACCCCGGTAGGCAAGAGAAAGGCACCACAAAACTTGTTCTACCTGCTTTCTGGGCTGAGATGGGGAATCGCTGAATTTTGGACTCGGCTGGTGACAGAATGTTCCAAACACACCCCATGCACAACTCCACCGGGGAAGGTGCCAGAAACGAGTTCTGTTGGTAGTTTTTACACTACCCCGGTAGGCAGCTGAAAGGCACCACAAAACTTGTTCTACCTGCTTTCTGGGCTGAGATGGGGAATCGCTGAATTTTGGACTCGGCTGGTGACAAAATGTTCCAAACACACCCCATGCACAACTCCACCGGGGAAGGTGCCAGAAACGAGTTCTGTTGGTAGTTTTTACACTACCCCGGTAGGCAGCTGAAAGGCACCACAAAACTTGTTCTACCTGCTTTCTGGGCTGAGATGGGGAATCGCTGAATTTTGGACTCGGCTGGTGACAAAATGTTCCAAACACACCCCATGCACACCTCCACCGGGGAAGGTGCCAGAAACGAGTTCTGTTGGTAGTTTTTACACTACCCCGGTAGGCAGCTGAAAGGCACCACAAAACTTGTTCTACCTGCTTTCTGGGCTGAGATGGGGAATCGCTGAATTTTGGACTCGGCTGGTGACAAAATGTTCCAAACACACCCCATGCACAACTCCACCGGGGGAAGGTGCCAGAAACGAGTTCTGTTGGTAGTTTTTACACTACCCCGGTAGGCAGCTGAAAGGCACCACAAAACTTGTTCTACCTGCTTTCTGGGCTGAGATGGGGAATCGCTGAATTTTGGACTCGGCTGGTGACAGAATGTTCCAAACACACCCCATGCACAACTCCACCGGGGAAGGTGCCAGAAACGAGTTCTGTTGGTAGTTTTTACACTACCCCGGTAGGCAGCTGAAAGGCACCACAAAACTTGTTCTACCTGCTTTCTGGGCTGAGATGGGGAACGGCTGAATTTTGGACTCGGCTGGTAACAAAATGTTCCAAACACACCCCATGCACAGCTCCACCGGCAAAGGTGCCAGAAACGAGTTCTTTTGGTAGTTTTTACACTACCCCGGTAGGCAGCTGAAAGGCACCACAAAACTTGTTCTACCTGCTTTCTGGGCTGAGATGGGGAACGGCTGAATTTTGGACTCGGCTGGTGACAAAATGTTCCAAACACACCCCATGCACACCTCCACCGGGGAAGGTGCCAAAAACGAGTTCTGTTGGTAGTTTTTACACTACCCCGGTAGGCAGCTGAAAGGCACCACAAAACTTGTTCTACCTGCTTTCTGGGCTGAGATGGGGAATCGCTGAATTTTGGACTCGGCTGGTGACAAAATGTTCCAAACACACCCCATGCACAACTCCACCGGGGAAGGTGCCAGAAACGAGTTCTGTTGGTAGTTTTTACACTACCCCGGTAGGCAAGAGAAAGGCACCACAAAACTTGTTCTACCTGCTTTCTGGGCTGAGATGGGGAATCGCTGAATTTTGGACTCGGCTGGTGACAGAATGTTCCAAACACACCCCATGCACAACTCCACCGGGGAAGGTGCCAGAAACGAGTTCTGTTGGTAGTTTTTACACTACCCCGGTAGGCAGCTGAAAGGCACCACAAAACTTGTTCTACCTGCTTTCTGGGCTGAGATGGGGAATCGCTGAATTTTGGACTCGGCTGGTGACAAAATGTTCCAAACACACCCCATGCACAACTCCACCGGGGAAGGTGCCAGAACGGAGTTCTGTTGGTAGTTTTTACACTACCCCGGTAGGCAGCTGAAAGGCACCACAAAACTTGTTCTACCTGCTTTCTGGGCTGAGATGGGGAATCGCTGAATTTTGGACTCGGCTGGTGACAAAATGTTCCAAACACACCCCATGCACAACTCCACCGGGGAAGGTGCCAGAAACGAGTTCTGTTGGTAGTTTTTACACTACCCCGGTAGGCAAGAGAAAGGCACCATAAAACCGGTTCTACCTGCTTTCTGGGCTGAGATGGGGAATCGCTGAATTTTGGACTCGGCTGGTGACAGAATGTTCCAAACACACCCCATGCACAACTCCACCGGGGAAGGTGCCAGAAACGAGTTCTGTTGGTAGTTTTTACACTACCCCGGTAGGCAAGAGAAAGGCACCACAAAACTTGTTCTACCTGCTTTCTGGGCTGAGATGGGGAACGGCTGAATTTTGGACTCGGCTGGTGACAAAATGTTCCAAACACACCCCATGCACACTCCACCGGGGACGGTGCCAAAAACGAGTTCTGTTGGTAGTTTTTATACTACCCCGGTAGGCAGCTGAAAGGCACCACAAAACTTGTTCTACCTGCTTTCTGGGCTGAGATGGGGAATCGCTGAATTTTGGACTCGGCTGGTGACAAAATGTTCCAAACACACCCCATGCACACCTCCACCGGGGAAGGTGCCAGAAAGGAGTTCTGTTGGTAGTTTTTACACTACCCCGGTAGGCAAGAGAAAGGCACCACAAAACTTGTTCTACCTGCTTTCTGGGCTGAGATGGGGAATCGCTGAATTTTGGACTCGGCTGGTGACAAAATGTTCCAAACACACCCCATGCACAACTCCACCGGGGAAGGTGCCAGAAACGAGTTCTGTTGGTAGTTTTTTACACTACCCCGGTAGGCAGCTGAAAGGCACCACAAAACTTGTTCTACCTGCTTTCTGGGCTGAGATGGGGAATCGCTGAATTTTGGACTCGGCTGGTGACAGAATGTTCCAAACACACCCCATGCACAACTCCACCGGGGAAGGTGCCAGAAACGAGTTCTGTTGGTAGTTTTTACACTACCCCGGCAGGCAGCTGAAAGGCACCACAAAACTTGTTCTACCTGCTTTCTGGGCTGAGATGGGGAACGGCTGAATTTTGGACTCGGCTGGTGACAAAATGTTCCAAACACACCCCATGCACACCTCCACCGGGGACGGTGCCAAAAACGAGTTCTGTTGGTAGTTTTTACACTACCCCGGTAGGCAGCTGAAAGGCACCACAAAACTTGTTCTACCTGCTTTCTGGGCTGAGATGGGGGAATCGCTGAATTTTGGACTCGGCTGGTGACAAAATGTTCCAAACACACCCCATGCACAACTCCACCGGGGAAGGTGCCAGAAAGGAGTTCTGTTGGTAGTTTTTACACTACCCCGGTAGGCAAGAGAAAGGCACCACAAAACTTGTTCTACCTGCTTTCTGGGCTGAGATGGGGAATCGCTGAATTTTGGACTCGGCTGGTGACAGAATGTTCCAAACACACCCCATGCACAACTCCACCGGGGAAGGTGCCAGAAACGAGTTCTGTTGGTAGTTTTTTACACTACCCCGGTAGGCAGCTGAAAGGCACCACAAAACTTGTTCTACCTGCTTTCTGGGCTGAGATGGGGAATCGCTGAATTTTGGACTCGGCTGGTGACAAAATGTTCCAAACACACCCCATGCACAACTCCACCGGGGAAGGTGCCAGAAACGAGTTCTGTTGGTAGTTTTTACACTACCCCGGTAGGCAGCTGAAAGGCACCACAAAACTTGTTGTACCTGCTTTCTGGGCTGAGATGGGGAATCGCTGAATTTTGGACTCGGCTGGTGACAAAATGTTCCAAACACACCCCATGCACAACTCCACCGGGGAAGGTGCCAGAAACGAGTTCTGTTGGTAGTTTTTACACTACCCCGGTAGGCAGCTGAAAGGCACCACAAAACTTGTTCTACCTGCTTTCTGGGCTGAGATGGGGAATCGCTGAATTTTGGACTCGGCTGGTGACAGAATGTTCCAAACACACCCCATGCACAACTCCACCGGGGAAGGTGCCAGAAACGAGTTCTGTTGGTAGTTTTTACACTACCCCGGTAGGCAGCTGAAAGGCACCACAAAACTTGTTCTACCTGCTTTCTGGGCTGAGATGGGGAACGGCTGAATTTTGGACTCGGCTGGTAACAAAATGTTCCAAACACACCCCATGCACAGCTCCACCGGCAAAGGTGCCAGAAACGAGTTCTGTTGGTAGTTTTTACACTACCCCGGTAGGCAGCTGAAAGGCACCACAAAACTTGTTCTGCCTGCTTTCTGGGCTGAGATGGGGAACGGCTGAATTTTGGATTCGGCTGGTAACAAAATGTTCCAAACACACCCCATGCACAACTCCACCAGGGAAGGTGCCAGAAACGAGTTCTGTTGGTAGTTTTTACACTACCCCGGTAGGCAGCTGAAAGGCACCACAAAACTTGTTGTACCTGCTTTCTGGGCTGAGATGGGGAACAGCTGAGTTTTGGACTCGGCTGGTGACAAAATGTTCCAAACACACCCCATGCACAACTCCACCGAGGAAGGTGCCAGAAACGAGTTCTGTGGGTAGTTTTTACACTACCCCGGTAGGCAGCTGAAAGGCACCACAAAACTTGTTCTACCTGCTTTCTGGGCTGAGATGGGGAACGGCTGAATTTTGGACTCGGCTGGTAACAAAATGTTCCAAACACACCCCATGCACAACTCCACCGGGGAAGGTGCCAGAAACGAGTTCTGTTGGTAGTTTTTACAGTACCCCGGTAGGCAGCTGAAAGGCACCATAAAACCGGTTCCTATCTGCTTCCTGGGCTAGAGATGGGAAACAGCTGAATTTTGGACTCGGCTGGTGACAGAATGTTCCAAACACACCCCATGCACAAGTCCACCGGAGAAGGTGCCAGAAACGAGTTCTGTTGGTAGTTTTTACACTACCCCGGTAGGCAGCTGAAAGGCACCACAAAACTTGTTCTACCTGCTTCTGGGCTGAGATGGGGAATCGCTGAATTTTGGACTCGGCTGGTGACAGAATGTTCCAAACACACCCCATGCACAACTCCACCGGGGAAGGTGCCAGAAACGAGTTCTGTTGGTAGTTTTTACACTACCCCGGTAGGCAGCTGAAAGGCACCACAAAACTTGTTCTACCTGCTTTCTGGGCTGAGATGGGGAACGGCTGAATTTTGGACTCGGCTGGTAACAAAATGTTCCAAACACACCCCATGCACAACTCCACCGGCAAAGGTGCCAGAAACGAGTTCTGTTGGTAGTTTTTACACTACCCCGGTAGGCAGCTGAAAGGCACCACAAAACTTGTTCTGCCTGCTTTCTGGGCTGAGATGGGGAACGGCTGAATTTTGGATTCGGCTGGTAACAAAATGTTCCAAACACACCCCATGCACACCTCCACCAGGGAAGGTGCCAGAAACGAGTTCTGTTGGTAGTTTTTACACTACCCCGGTAGGCAGCTGAAAGGCACCACAAAACTTGTTCTACCTGCTTTCTGGGCTGAGATGGGGAACAGCTGAGTTTTGGACTCGGCTGGTGACAAAATGTTCCAAACACACCCCATGCACAACTCCACCGAGGAAGGTGCCAGAAACGAGTTCTGTGGGTAGTTTTTACACTACCCCGGTAGGCAGCTGAAAGGCACCACAAAACTTGTTCTACCTGCTTTCTGGGCTGAGATGGGGAACGGCTGAATTTTGGACTCGGCTGGTAACAAAATGTTCCAAACACACCCCATGCACAACTCCACCGGGGAAGGTGCCAGAAACGAGTTCTGTTGGTAGTTTTTACAGTACCCCGGTAGGCAGCTGAAAGGCACCATAAAACCGGTTCCTATCTGCTTCCTGGGCTAGAGATGGGGAACAGCTGAATTTTGGACTCGGCTGGTGACAGAATGTTCCAAACACACCCCATGCACAACTCCACCGGGGAAGGTGCCAGAAACGAGTTCTGTTGGTAGTTTTTACACTACCCCGGTAGGCAGCTGAAAGGCACCACAAAACTTGTTCTACCTGCTTTCTGGGCTGAGATGGGGAATCGCTGAATTTTGGACTCGGCTGGTGACAAAATGTTCCAAACACACCCCATGCACAACTCCACCGGCAAAGGTGCCAGAAACGAGTTCTGTTGGTAGTTTTTACACTACCCCGGTAGGCAGCTGAAAGGCACCACAAAACTTGTTCTACCTGCTTTCTGGGCTGAGATGGGGAATCGCTGAATTTTGGACTCGGCTGGTGACAAAATGTTCCAAACACACCCCATGCACAACTCCACCGGGGAAGGTGCCAGAAACGAGTTCTGTTGGTAGTTTTTACACTACCCCGGTAGGCAGCTGAAAGGCACCACAAAACTTGTTCTACCTGCTTTCTGGGCTGAGATGGGGAATCGCTGAATTTTGGACTCGGCTGGTGACAAAATGTTCCAAACACACCCCATGCACAACTCCACCGGGGAAGGTGCCAGAAACGAGTTCTGTTGGTAGTTTTTACACTACCCCGGTAGGCAGCTGAAAGGCACCATAAAACCGGTTCCTATCTGCTTCCTGGGCTAGAGATGGGGAACAGCTGAATTTTGGACTCGGCTGGTGACAGAATGTTCCAAACACACCCCATGCACAACTCCACCGGGGAAGGTGCCAGAAACGAGTTCTGTTGGTAGTTTTTACACTACCCCGGTAGGCAGCTGAAAGGCACCACAAAACTTGTTCTACCTGCTTTCTGGGCTGAGATGGGGAACGGCTGAATTTTGGACTCGGCTGGTGACAAAATGTTCCAAACACACCCCATGCACAACTCCACCGGGGAAGGTGCCAGAAACGAGTTCTGTTGGTAGTTTTTACACTACCCCGGTAGGCAAGAGAAAGGCACCACAAAACTTGTTCTACCTGCTTTCTGGGCTGAGATGGGGAATCGCTGAATTTTGGACTCGGCTGGTGACAAAATGTTCCAAACACACCCCATGCACAACTCCACCGGGGAAGGTGCCAGAAACGAGTTCTGTTGGTAGTTTTTACACTACCCCGGTAGGCAGCTGAAAGGCACCACAAAACTTGTTCTACCTGCTTTCTGGGCTGAGATGGGGAATCGCTGAATTTTGGACTCGGCTGGTGACAAAATGTTCCAAACACACCCCATGCACAACTCCACCGGGGAAGGTGCCAGAAACGAGTTCTGTTGGTAGTTTTTACACTACCCCGGTAGGCAAGAGAAAGGCACCACAAAACTTGTTCTACCTGCTTTCTGGGCTGAGATGGGGAACGGCTGAATTTTGGACTCGGCTGGTAACAAAATGTTCCAAACACACCCCATGCACAGCTCCACCGGCAAAGGTGCCAGAAACGAGTTCTGTTGGTAGTTTTTACACTACCCCGGTAGGCAGCTGAAAGGCACCACAAAACTTGTTCTACCTGCTTTCTGGGCTGAGATGGGGAATCGCTGAATTTTGGACTCGGCTGGTGACAAAATGTTCCAAACACACCCCATGCACAACTCCACCGGGGAAGGTGCCAGAAACGAGTTCTGTTGGTAGTTTTTACACTACCCCGGTAGGCAAGAGAAAGGCACCACAAAACTTGTTCTACCTGCTTTCTGGGCTGAGATGGGGAATCGCTGAATTTTGGACTCGGCTGGTGACAAAATGTTCCAAACACACCCCATGCACAACTCCACCGGGGAAGGTGCCAGAAACGAGTTCTATTGGTAGTTTTTACACTACCCCGGTGGGCAGCTGAAAGGCACCACAAAACTTGTTCTACCTGCTTTCTGGGCTGAGATGGGGAATCGCTGAATTTTGGACTCGGCTGGTGACAAAATGTTCCAAACACACCCCATGCACACCTCCACCGGGGAAGGTGCCAGAAACGAGTTCTGTTGGTAGTTTTTACACTACCCCGGTAGGCAGCTGAAAGGCACCACAAAACTTGTTCTACCTGCTTTCTGGGCTGAGATGGGGAATCGCTGAATTTTGGACTCGGCTGGTGACAAAATGTTCCAAACACACCCCATGCACAACTCCACCGGGGAAGGTGCCAGAAACGAGTTCTGTTGGTAGTTTTTACACTACCCCGGTAGGCAGCTGAAAGGCACCACAAAACTTGTTCTACCTGCTTTCTGGGCTGAGATGGGGAATCGCTGAATTTTGGACTCGGCTGCTGACAAAATGTTCCAAACACACCCCATGCACAACTCCACCGGGGAAGGTGCCAGAAACGAGTTCTGTTGGTAGTTTTTACACTACCCCGGTAGGCAGCTGAAAGGCACCACAAAACTTGTTCTACCTGCTTTCTGGGCTGAGATGGGGAATCGCTGAATTTTGGACTCGGCTGCTGACAAAATGTTCCAAACACACCCCATGCACAACTCCACCGGGGAAGGTGCCAGAAACGAGTTCTGTTGGTAGTTTTTACACTACCCCGGTAGGCAGCTGAAAGGCACCACAAAACTTGTTCTACCTGCTTTCTGGGCTGAGATGGGGAATCGCTGAATTTTGGACTCGGCTGGTGACAGAATGTTCCAAACACACCCCATGCACAAGTCCACCGGAGAAGGTGCCAGAAACGAGTTCTGTTGGTAGTTTTTACACTACCCCGGTAGGCAGCTGAAAGGCACCACAAAACTTGTTCTACCTGCTTTCTGGGCTGAGATGGGGAACGGCTGAATTTTGGACTCGGCTGGTGACAAAATGTTCCAAACACACCCCATGCACAACTCCACCGGGGAAGGTGCCAGAAACGAGTTCTGTTGGTAGTTTTTACACTACCCCGGTGGGCAGCTGAAAGGCCACCACAAAACTTGTTCTACCTGCTTTCTGGGCTGAGATGGGGAATCGCTGAATTTTGGACTCGGCTGGTGACAAAATGTTCCAAACACACCCCATGCACAACTCCACCGGGGAAGGTGCCAGAAACGAGTTCTGTTGGTAGTTTTTACACTACCCCGGTAGGCAGCTGAAAGGCACCACAAAACTTGTTCTACCTGCTTTCTGGGCTGAGATGGGGAATCGCTGAATTTTGGACTCGGCTGGTGACAAAATGTTCCAAACACACCCCATGCACAACTCCACCGGGGAAGGTGCCAGAAACGAGTTCTGTTGGTACTTTTTACACTACCCCCGGTAGGCAGCTGAAAGGCACCACAAAACTTGTTCTACCTGCTTCTGGGCTGAGATGGGGAATCGCTGAATTTTGGACTCGGCTGGTGACAAAATGTTCCAAACACACCCCATGCACAACTCCACCGGGGAAGGTGCCAGAAACGAGTTCTGTTGGTAGTTTTTACACTACCCCGGTAGGCAGCTGAAAGGCACCACAAAACTTGTTCTACCTGCTTTCTGGGCTGAGATGGGGAATCGCTGAATTTTGGACTCAGCTGGTGACAAAATGTTCCAAACACACCCCATGCACAACTCCACCGGGGAAGGTGCCAGAAACGAGTTCTGTGGGTAGTTTTTACACTACCCCGGTAGGCAGCGGAAAGGCACCACAAAACTTGTTCTACCTGCTTTCTGGGCTGAGATGGGGAACGGCTGAATTTTGGACTCGGCTGGTAACAAAATGTTCCAAACACACCCCATGCACAGCTCCACCGGCAAAGGTGCCAGAAACGAGTTCTGTTGGTAGTTTTTACACTACCCCCGGTAGGCAGCTGAAAGGCACCACAAAACTTGTTCTACCTGCTTTCTGGGCTGAGATGGGGAATCGCTGAATTTTGGACTCGGCTGGTGACAAAATGTTCCAAACACACCCCATGCACAACTCCACCGGGGAAGGTGCCAGAAACGAGTTCTGTTGGTAGTTTTTACACTACCCCCGGTAGGCAAGAGAAAGGCACCACAAAACTTGTTCTACCTGCTTTCTGGGCTGAGATGGGGAATCGCTGAATTTTGGACTCGGCTGGTGACAAAATGTTCCAAACACACCCCATGCACAACTCCACCGGGGAAGGTGCCAGAAACGAGTTCTATTGGTAGTTTTTACACTACCCCGGTGGGCAGCTGAAAGGCACCACAAAACTTGTTCTACCTGCTTTCTGGGCTGAGATGGGGAATCGCTGAATTTTGGACTCGGCTGGTGACAAAATGTTCCAAACACACCCCATGCACACCTCCACCGGGGAAGGTGCCAGAAACGAGTTCTGTTGGTAGTTTTTACACTACCCCGGTAGGCAGCTGAAAGGCACCACAAAACTTGTTCTACCTGCTTTCTGGGCTGAGATGGGGAATCGCTGAATTTTGGACTCGGCTGGTGACAAAATGTTCCAAACACACCCCATGCACAACTCCACCGGGGAAGGTGCCAGAAACGAGTTCTGTTGGTAGTTTTTACACTACCCCGGTAGGCAGCTGAAAGGCACCACAAAACTTGTTCTACCTGCTTTCTGGGCTGAGATGGGGAATCGCTGAATTTTGGACTCGGCTGCTGACAAAATGTTCCAAACACACCCCATGCACAACTCCACCGGGGAAGGTGCCAGAAACGAGTTCTGTTGGTAGTTTTTACACTACCCCGGTAGGCAGCTGAAAGGCACCACAAAACTTGTTCTACCTGCTTTCTGGGCTGAGATGGGGAATCGCTGAATTTTGGACTCGGCTGCTGACAAAATGTTCCAAACACACCCCATGCACAACTCCACCGGGGAAGGTGCCAGAAACGAGTTCTGTTGGTAGTTTTTACACTACCCCGGTAGGCAGCTGAAAGGCACCACAAAACTTGTTCTACCTGCTTTCTGGGCTGAGATGGGGAATCGCTGAATTTTGGACTCGGCTGGTGACAGAATGTTCCAAACACACCCCATGCACAAGTCCACCGGAGAAGGTGCCAGAAACGAGTTCTGTTGGTAGTTTTTACACTACCCCGGTAGGCAGCTGAAAGGCACCACAAAACTTGTTCTACCTGCTTTCTGGGCTGAGATGGGGAACGGCTGAATTTTGGACTCGGCTGGTGACAAAATGTTCCAAACACACCCCATGCACAACTCCACCGGGGAAGGTGCCAGAAACGAGTTCTGTTGGTAGTTTTTACACTACCCCGGTGGGCAGCTGAAAGGCACCACAAAACTTGTTCTACCTGCTTTCTGGGCTGAGATGGGGAATCGCTGAATTTTGGACTCGGCTGGTGACAAAATGTTCCAAACACACCCCATGCACAACTCCACCGGGGAAGGTGCCAGAAACGAGTTCTGTTGGTAGTTTTTACACTACCCCGGTAGGCAGCTGAAAGGCACCACAAAACTTGTTCTACCTGCTTTCTGGGCTGAGATGGGGAATCGCTGAATTTTGGACTCGGCTGGTGACAAAATGTTCCAAACACACCCCATGCACAACTCCACCGGGGAAGGTGCCAGAAACGAGTTCTGTTGGTACTTTTTACACTACCCCGGTAGGCAGCTGAAAGGCACCACAAAACTTGTTCTACCTGCTTCTGGGCTGAGATGGGGAATCGCTGAATTTTGGACTCGGCTGGTGACAAAATGTTCCAAACACACCCCATGCACAACTCCACCGGGGAAGGTGCCAGAAACGAGTTCTGTTGGTAGTTTTTACACTACCCCGGTAGGCAGCTGAAAGGCACCACAAAACTTGTTCTACCTGCTTTCTGGGCTGAGATGGGGAATCGCTGAATTTTGGACTCAGCTGGTGACAAAATGTTCCAAACACACCCCATGCACAACTCCACCGGGGAAGGTGCCAGAAACGAGTTCTGTGGGTAGTTTTTACACTACCCCGGTAGGCAGCGGAAAGGCACCACAAAACTTGTTCTACCTGCTTTCTGGGCTGAGATGGGGAACGGCTGAATTTTGGACTCGGCTGGTGACAAAATGTTCCAAACACACCCCATGCACACCTCCACCGGGGACGGTGCCAAAAACGAGTTCTGTTGGTAGTTTTTACACTACCCCGGTAGGCAGCTGAAAGGCACCACAAAACTTGTTCTACCTGCTTTCTGGGCTGAGATGGGGAATCGCTGAATTTTGGACTCGGCTGGTGACAAAATGTTCCAAACACACCCCATGCACACCTCCACCGGGGAAGGTGCCAGAAAGGAGTTCTGTTGGTAGTTTTTACACTACCCCGGTAGGCAAGAGAAAGGCACCACAAAACTTGTTCTACCTGCTTTCTGGGCTGAGATGGGGAATCGCTGAATTTTGGACTCGGCTGGTGACAAAATGTTCCAAACACACCCCATGCACAACTCCACCGGGGAAGGTGCCAGAAACGAGTTCTGTTGGTAGTTTTTACACTACCCCGGTAGGCAGCTGAAAGGCACCACAAAACTTGTTCTACCTGCTTTCTGGGCTGAGATGGGGAATCGCTGAATTTTGGACTCGGCTGGTGACAGAATGTTCCAAACACACCCCATGCACAACTCCACCGGGGAAGGTGCCAGAAACGAGTTCTGTTGGTAGTTTTTACACTACCCCGGCAGGCAGCTGAAAGGCACCACAAAACTTGTTCTACCTGCTTTCTGGGCTGAGATGGGGAACGGCTGAATTTTGGACTCGGCTGGTAACAAAATGTTCCAAACACACCCCATGCACAGCTCCACCGGCAAAGGTGCCAGAAACGAGTTCTGTTGGTAGTTTTTACACTACCCCGGTAGGCAGCTGAAAGGCACCACAAAACTTGTTCTACCTGCTTTCTGGGCTGAGATGGGGAATCGCTGAATTTTGGACTCGGCTGGTGACAAAATGTTCCAAACACACCCCATGCACACCTCCACCGGGGACGGTGCCAAAAACGAGTTCTGTTGGTAGTTTTTACACTACCCCGGTAGGCAGCTGAAAGGCACCACAAAACTTGTTCTACCTGCTTTCTGGGCTGAGATGGGGAATCGCTGAATTTTGGACTCGGCTGGTGACAAAATGTTCCAAACACACCCCATGCACAACTCCACCGGGGAAGGTGCCAGAAACGAGTTCTGTTGGTAGTTTTTACACTACCCCGGTAGGCAGCTGAAAGGCACCACAAAACTTGTTCTACCTGCTTTCTGGGCTGAGATGGGGAATCGCTGAATTTTGGACTCGGCTGCTGACAAAATGTTCCAAACACACCCCATGCACACCTCCACCGGGGAAGGTGCCAGAAACGAGTTCTGTTGGTAGTTTTTACACTACCCCGGTAGGCAGCTGAAAGGCACCACAAAACTTGTTCTACCTGCTTTCTGGGCTGAGATGGGGAATCGCTGAATTTTGGACTCGGCTGGTGACAGAATGTTCCAAACACACCCCATGCACAACTCCACCGGGGAAGGTGCCAGAAACGAGTTCTGTTGGTAGTTTTTACACTACCCCGGTAGGCAGCTGAAAGGCACCACAAAACTTGTTCTACCTGCTTTCTGGGCTGAGATGGGAACGGCTGAATTTTGGACTCGGCTGGTAACAAAATGTTCCAAACACACCCCATGCACAGCTCCACCGGCAAAGGTGCCAGAAACGAGTTCTGTTGGTAGTTTTTACACTACCCCGGTAGGCAGCTGAAAGGCACCACAAAACTTGTTCTGCCTGCTTTCTGGGCTGAGATGGGGAATCGCTGAATTTTGGACTCGGCTGGTGACAGAATGTTCCAAACACACCCCATGCACAACTCCACCGGGGAAGGTGCCAGAAACGAGTTCTGTTGGTAGTTTTTACACTACCCCGGCAGGCAGCTGAAAGGCACCACAAAACTTGTTCTACCTGCTTTCTGGGCTGAGATGGGGAACGGCTGAATTTTGGACTCGGCTGGTAACAAAATGTTCCAAACACACCCCATGCACAGCTCCACCGGCAAAGGTGCCAGAAACGAGTTCTGTTGGTAGTTTTTACACTACCCCGGTAGGCAGCTGAAAGGCACCACAAAACTTGTTCTACCTGCTTTCTGGGCTGAGATGGGGAATCGCTGAATTTTGGACTCGGCTGGTGACAAAATGTTCCAAACACACCCCATGCACACCTCCACCGGGGACGGTGCCAAAAACGAGTTCTGTTGGTAGTTTTTACACTACCCCGGTAGGCAGCTGAAAGGCACCACAAAACTTGTTCTACCTGCTTTCTGGGCTGAGATGGGGAATCGCTGAATTTTGGACTCGGCTGGTGACAAAATGTTCCAAACACACCCCATGCACAACTCCACCGGGGAAGGTGCCAGAAACGAGTTCTGTTGGTAGTTTTTACACTACCCCGGTAGGCAGCTGAAAGGCACCACAAAACTTGTTCTACCTGCTTTCTGGGCTGAGATGGGGAATCGCTGAATTTTGGACTCGGCTGCTGACAAAATGTTCCAAACACACCCCATGCACACCTCCACCGGGGAAGGTGCCAGAAACGAGTTCTGTTGGTAGTTTTTACACTACCCCGGTAGGCAGCTGAAAGGCACCACAAAACTTGTTCTACCTGCTTTCTGGGCTGAGATGGGGAATCGCTGAATTTTGGACTCGGCTGGTGACAGAATGTTCCAAACACACCCCATGCACAACTCCACCGGGGAAGGTGCCAGAAACGAGTTCTGTTGGTAGTTTTTACACTACCCCGGTAGGCAGCTGAAAGGCACCACAAAACTTGTTCTACCTGCTTTCTGGGCTGAGATGGGAACGGCTGAATTTTGGACTCGGCTGGTAACAAAATGTTCCAAACACACCCCATGCACAGCTCCACCGGCAAAGGTGCCAGAAACGAGTTCTGTTGGTAGTTTTTACACTACCCCGGTAGGCAGCTGAAAGGCACCACAAAACTTGTTCTGCCTGCTTTCTGGGCTGAGATGGGGAACGGCTGAATTTTGGATTCGGCTGGTAACAAAATGTTCCAAACACACCCCATGCACACCTCCACCAGGGAAGGTGCCAGAAACGAGTTCTGTTGGTAGTTTTTACACTACCCCGGTAGGCAGCTGAAAGGCACCACAAAACTTGTTGTACCTGCTTTCTGGGCTGAGATGGGGAACAGCTGAGTTTTGGACTCGGCTGGTGACAAAATGTTCCAAACACACCCCATGCACAACTCCACCGAGGAAGGTGCCAGAAACGAGTTCTGTGGGTAGTTTTTACACTACCCCGGTAGGCAGCTGAAAGGCACCACAAAACTTGTTCTACCTGCTTTCTGGGCTGAGATGGGGAACGGCTGAATTTTGGACTCGGCTGGTAACAAAATGTTCCAAACACACCCCATGCACAACTCCACCGGGGAAGGTGCCAGAAACGAGTTCTGTTGGTAGTTTTTACAGTACCCCGGTAGGCAGCTGAAAGGCACCATAAAACCGGTTCCTATCTGCTTCCTGGGCTAGAGATGGGGAACAGCTGAATTTTGGACTCGGCTGGTGACAGAATGTTCCAAACACACCCCATGCACAACTCCACCGGGGAAGGTGCCAGAAACGAGTTCTGTTGGTAGTTTTTACACTACCCCGGTAGGCAGCTGAAAGGCACCACAAAACTTGTTCTACCTGCTTTCTGGGCTGAGATGGGGAATCGCTGAATTTTGGACTCGGCTGGTGACAAAATGTTCCAAACACACCCCATGCACAACTCCACCGGGGAAGGTGCCAGAAACGAGTTCTGTTGGTAGTTTTTACACTACCCCGGTAGGCAGCTGAAAGGCACCACAAAACTTGTTCTACCTGCTTTCTGGGCTGAGATGGGGAATCGCTGAATTTTGGACTCGGCTGGTAACAAAATGTTCCAAACACACCCCATGCACAGCTCCACCGGCAAAGGTGCCAGAAACGAGTTCTGTTGGTAGTTTTTACACTACCCCGGTAGGCAGCTGAAAGGCACCACAAAACTTGTTCTACCTGCTTTCTGGGCTGAGATGGGGAATCGCTGAATTTTGGACTCGGCTGGTGACAAAATGTTCCAAACACACCCCATGCACAACTCCACCGGGGAAGGTGCCAGAAACGAGTTCTGTTGGTAGTTTTTACACTACCCCGGTAGGCAGCTGAAAGGCACCACAAAACTTGTTCTACCTGCTTTCTGGGCTGAGATGGGGAATCGCTGAATTTTGGACTCGGCTGCTGACAAAATGTTCCAAACACACCCCATGCACAACTCCACCGGGGAAGGTGCCAGAAACGAGTTCTGTTGGTAGTTTTTACACTACCCCGGTAGGCAGCTGAAAGGCACCACAAAAGTTGTTCTACCTGCTTTCTGGGCTGAGATGGGGAATCGCTGAATTTTGGACTCGGCTGGTGACAAAATGTTCCAAACACACCCCATGCACAACTCCACCGGGGAAGGTGCCAGAAACGAGTTCTGTTGGTAGTTTTTACACTACCCCGGTAGGCAGCTGAAAGGCACCACAAAACTTGTTCTACCTGCTTTCTGGGCTGAGATGGGGAATCGCTGAATTTTGGACTCGGCTGCTGACAAAATGTTCCAAACACACCCCATGCACACCTCCACCGGGGAAGGTGCCAGAAACGAGTTCTGTTGGTAGTTTTTACACTACCCCGGTAGGCAGCTGAAAGGCACCACAAAACTTGTTCTACCTGCTTTCTGGGCTGAGATGGGGAATCGCTGAATTTTGGACTCGGCTGGTGACAGAATGTTCCAAACACACCCCATGCACAACTCCACCGGGGAAGGTGCCAGAAACGAGTTCTGTTGGTAGTTTTTACACTACCCCGGTAGGCAGCTGAAAGGCACCACAAAACTTGTTCTACCTGCTTTCTGGGCTGAGATGGGAACGGCTGAATTTTGGACTCGGCTGGTAACAAAATGTTCCAAACACACCCCATGCACAGCTCCACCGGCAAAGGTGCCAGAAACGAGTTCTGTTGGTAGTTTTTACACTACCCCGGTAGGCAGCTGAAAGGCACCACAAAACTTGTTCTGCCTGCTTTCTGGGCTGAGATGGGGAACGGCTGAATTTTGGATTCGGCTGGTAACAAAATGTTCCAAACACACCCCATGCACACCTCCACCAGGGAAGGTGCCAGAAACGAGTTCTGTTGGTAGTTTTTACACTACCCCGGTAGGCAGCTGAAAGGCACCACAAAACTTGTTGTACCTGCTTTCTGGGCTGAGATGGGGAACAGCTGAGTTTTGGACTCGGCTGGTGACAAAATGTTCCAAACACACCCCATGCACAACTCCACCGAGGAAGGTGCCAGAAACGAGTTCTGTGGGTAGTTTTTACACTACCCCGGTAGGCAGCTGAAAGGCACCACAAAACTTGTTCTACCTGCTTTCTGGGCTGAGATGGGGAACGGCTGAATTTTGGACTCGGCTGGTAACAAAATGTTCCAAAAACACCCCATGCACAACTCCACCGGGGAAGGTGCCAGAAACGAGTTCTGTTGGTAGTTTTTACAGTACCCCGGTAGGCAGCTGAAAGGCACCATAAAACCGGTTCCTATCTGCTTCCTGGGCTAGAGATGGGGAACAGCTGAATTTTGGACTCGGCTGGTGACAGAATGTTCCAAACACACCCCATGCACAAGTCCACCGGAGAAGGTGCCAGAAACGAGTTCTGTTGGTAGTTTTTACACTACCCCGGTAGGCAGCTGAAAGGCACCACAAAACTTGTTCTACCTGCTTTCTGGGCTGAGATGGGGAATCGCTGAATTTTGGACTCGGCTGGTGACAGAATGTTCCAAACACACCCCATGCACAACTCCACCGGGGAAGGTGCCAGAAACGAGTTCTGTTGGTAGTTTTTACACTACCCCGGTAGGCAGCTGAAAGGCACCACAAAACTTGTTCTACCTGCTTTCTGGGCTGAGATGGGGAACGGCTGAATTTTGGACTCGGCTGGTAACAAAATGTTCCAAACACACCCCATGCACAGCTCCACCGGCAAAGGTGCCAGAAACGAGTTCTGTTGGTAGTTTTTACACTACCCCGGTAGGCAGCTGAAAGGCACCACAAAACTTGTTCTGCCTGCTTTCTGGGCTGAGATGGGGAACGGCTGAATTTTGGATTCGGCTGGTAACAAAATGTTCCAAACACACCCCATGCACACCTCCACCAGGGAAGGTGCCAGAAACGAGTTCTGTTGGTAGTTTTTACACTACCCCGGTAGGCAGCTGAAAGGCACCACAAAACTTGTTCTACCTGCTTTCTGGGCTGAGATGGGGAACAGCTGAGTTTTGGACTCGGCTGGTGACAAAATGTTCCAAACACACCCCATGCACAACTCCACCGAGGGAAGGTGCCAGAAACGAGTTCTGTGGGTAGTTTTTACACTACCCCGGTAGGCAGCTGAAAGGCACCACAAAACTTGTTCTACCTGCTTTCTGGGCTGAGATGGGGAACGGCTGAATTTTGGACTCGGCTGGTAACAAAATGTTCCAAACACACCCCATGCACAACTCCACCGGGGAAGGTGCCAGAAACGAGTTCTGTTGGTAGTTTTTACAGTACCCCGGTAGGCAGCTGAAAGGCACCATAAAACCGGTTCCTATCTGCTTCCTGGGCTAGAGATGGGGAACAGCTGAATTTTGGACTCGGCTGGTGACAGAATGTTCCAAACACACCCCATGCACAACTCCACCGGGGAAGGTGCCAGAAACGAGTTCTGTTGGTAGTTTTTACACTACCCCGGTAGGCAGCTGAAAGGCACCACAAAACTTGTTCTACCTGCTTTCTGGGCTGAGATGGGGAATCGCTGAATTTTGGACTCGGCTGGTGACAAAATGTTCCAAACACACCCCATGCACAACTCCACCGGGGAAGGTGCCAGAAACGAGTTCTGTTGGTAGTTTTTACACTACCCCGGTAGGCAGCTGAAAGGCACCACAAAACTTGTTCTACCTGCTTTCTGGGCTGAGATGGGGAATCGCTGAATTTTGGACTCGGCTGGTGACAAAATGTTCCAAACACACCCCATGCACAACTCCACCGGGGAAAGTGCCAGAAACGAGTTCTGTTGGTAGTTTTTACACTACCCCGGTAGGCAGCTGAAAGGCACCACAAAACTTGTTCTACCTGCTTTCTGGGCTGAGATGGGGAATCGCTGAATTTTGGACTCGGCTGGTGACAAAATGTTCCAAACACACCCCATGCACAACTCCACCGGGGAAGGTGCCAGAAACGAGTTCTGTTGGTAGTTTTTACACTACCCCGGTAGGCAGCTGAAAGGCACCACAAAACTTGTTCTACCTGCTTTCTGGGCTGAGATGGGGAATCGCTGAATTTTGGACTCGGCTGCTGACAAAATGTTCCAAACACACCCCATGCACAACTCCACCGGGGAAGGTGCCAGAAACGAGTTCTGTTGGTAGTTTTTACACTACCCCGGTAGGCAGCTGAAAGGCACCACAAAAGTTGTTCTACCTGCTTTCTGGGCTGAGATGGGGAATCGCTGAATTTTGGACTCGGCTGGTGACAAAATGTTCCAAACACACCCCATGCACAACTCCACCGGGGAAGGTGCCAGAAACGAGTTCTGTTGGTACTTTTTACACTACCCCGGTAGGCAGCTGAAAGGCACCACAAAACTTGTTCTACCTGCTTTCTGGGCTGAGATGGGGAATCGCTGAATTTTGGACTCGGCTGGTGACAAAATGTTCCAAACACACCCCATGCACAACTCCACCGGGGAAGGTGCCAGAAACGAGTTCTGTTGGTAGTTTTTACACTACCCCGGTAGGCAGCTGAAAGGCACCACAAAACTTGTTCTACCTGCTTTCTGGGCTGAGATGGGGAATCGCTGAATTTTGGACTCGGCTGCTGACAAAATGTTCCAAACACACCCCATGCACAACTCCACCGGGGAAGGTGCCAGAAACGAGTTCTGTTGGTAGTTTTTACACTACCCCGGTAGGCAGCTGAAAGGCACCACAAAACTTGTTCTACCTGCTTTCTGGGCTGAGATGGGGAATCGCTGAATTTTGGACTCGGCTGGTGACAAAATGTTCCAAACACACCCCATGCACAACTCCACCGGGGAAGGTGCCAGAAACGAGTTCTGTTGGTACTTTTTACACTACCCCGGTAGGCAGCTGAAAGGCACCACAAAACTTGTTCTACCTGCTTTCTGGGCTGAGATGGGGAATCGCTGAATTTTGGACTCGGCTGGTGACAAAATGTTCCAAACACACCCCATGCACAACTCCACCGGGGAAGGTGCCAGAAACGAGTTCTGTTGGTAGTTTTTACACTACCCCGGTAGGCAGCTGAAAGGCACCACAAAACTTGTTCTACCTGCTTTCTGGGCTGAGATGGGGAATCGCTGAGTTTTGGACTCGGCTGCTGACAAAATGTTCCAAACACACCCCATGCACAACTCCACCGGGGAAGGTGCCAGAAACGAGTTCTGTTGGTAGTTTTTACACTACCCCGGTAGGCAGCTGAAAGGCACCACAAAACTTGTTCTACCTGCTTTCTGGGCTGAGATGGGGAATCGCTGAATTTTGGACTCGGCTGCTGACAAAATGTTCCAAACACACCCCATGCACAACTCCACCGGGGAAGGTGCCAGAAACGAGTTCTGTTGGTAGTTTTTACACTACCCCGGTAGGCAGCTGAAAGGCACCACAAAACTTGTTCTACCTGCTTTCTGGGCTGAGATGGGGAATCGCTGAATTTTGGACTCGGCTGCTGACAAAATGTTCCAAACACACCCCATGCACAACTCCACCGGGGAAGGTGCCAGAAACGAGTTCTGTTGGTAGTTTTTACACTACCCCGGTAGGCAGCTGAAAGGCACCACAAAACTTGTTCTACCTGCTTTCTGGGCTGAGATGGGGAATCGCTGAATTTTGGACTCGGCTGGTGACAGAATGTTCCAAACACACCCCATGCACAGCTCCACCGGCAAAGGTGCCAGAAACGAGTTCTGTTGGTAGTTTTTACAGTACCCCGGTAGGCAGCTGAAAGGCACCATAAAACCGGTTCCTATCTGCTTCCTGGGCTAGAGATGGGGAACAGCTGAATTTTGGACTCGGCTGGTGACAGAATGTTCCAAACACACCCCATGCACAAGTCCACCGGAGAAGGTGCCAAAAACGAGTTCTGTTGGTAGTTTTTACACTACCCCGGTAGGCAGCTGAAAGGCACCACAAAACTTGTTCTACCTGCTTTCTGGGCTGAGATGGGGAACGGCTGAATTTTGGACTCGGCTGGTGACAAAATGTTCCAAACACACCCCATGCACAACTCCACCGGGGAAGGTGCCAGAAACGAGTTCTGTTGGTAGTTTTTACACTACCCCGGTGGGCAGCTGAAAGGCACCACAAAACTTGTTCTACCTGCTTTCTGGGCTGAGATGGGGAATCGCTGAATTTTGGACTCGGCTGCTGACAAAATGTTCCAAACACACCCCATGCACAACTCCACCGGGGAAGGTGCCAGAAACGAGTTCTGTTGGTAGTTTTTACACTACCCCGGTAGGCAGCTGAAAGGCACCACAAAACTTGTTCTACCTGCTTTCTGGGCTGAGATGGGGAATCGCTGAATTTTGGACTCGGCTGGTGACAAAATGTTCCAAACACACCCCATGCACAACTCCACCGGGGAAGGTGCCAGAAACGAGTTCTGTTGGTACTTTTTACACTACCCCGGTAGGCAGCTGAAAGGCACCACAAAACTTGTTCTACATGCTTCTGGGCTGAGATGGGGGAATCGCTGAATTTTGGACTCGGCTGGTGACAAAATGTTCCAAACACACCCCATGCACAACTCCACCGGGGAAGGTGCCAAAACGAGTTCTGTTGGTAGTTTTTACACTACCCCGGTAGGCAGCTGAAAGGCACCACAAAACTTGTTCTACCTGCTTTCTGGGCTGAGATGGGGAATCGCTGAATTTTGGACTCGGCTGGTGACAAAATGTTCCAAACACACCCCATGCACAACTCCACCGGGGAAGGTGCCAGAAACGAGTTCTGTTGGTAGTTTTTACACTACCCCGGTAGGCAAGAGAAAGGCACCACAAAACTTGTTCTACCTGCTTTCTGGGCTGAGATGGGGAACGGCTGAATTTTCGACTCGGCTGGTGACAAAATGTTCCAAACACACCCCATGCACAGCTCCACCGGGGAAGGTGCCAGAAACGAGTTCTGTTGGTAGTTTTTACAGTACCCCGGTAGGCAGCTGAAAGGCACCATAAAACCGGTTCCTATCTGCTTCCTGGGGCTAGAGATGGGGAATCGCTGAATTTTGGACTCGGCTGGTGACAGAATGTTCCAAACACACCCCATGCACAAGTCCACCGGAGAAGGTGCCAAAAACGAGTTCTGTTGGTAGTTTTTACACTACCCCGGTAGGCAGCTGAAAGGCACCACAAAACTTGTTCTACCTGCTTTCTGGGCTGAGATGGGGAATCGCTGAATTTTGGACTCGGCTGGTGACAAATGTTCCAAACACACCCCATGCACACCTCCACCGGGGAAGGTGCCAGAAACGAGTTCTGTTGGTAGTTTTTACAGTACCCCGGTAGGCAGCTGAAAGGCACCACAAAACTTGTTCTACCTGCTTTCTGGGCTGAGATGGGGAATCGCTGAATTTTGGACTCGGCTGGTGACAAAATGTTCCAAACACACCCCCATGCACAACTCCACCGGGGAAGGTGCCAGAAACGAGTTCTGTTGGTAGTTTTTACACTACCCCGGTAGGCAGCTGAAAGGCACCACAAAACTTGTTCTACCTGCTTTCTGGGCTGAGATGGGGAATCGCTGAATTTTGGACTCAGCTGGTGACAAAATGTTCCAAACACACCCCATGCACAACTCCACCGGGGAAGGTGCCAGAAACGAGTTCTGTTGGTAGTTTTTACACTACCCCGGTAGGCAAGAGAAAGGCGCCACAAAACTTGTTCTACCTGCTTTCTGGGCTGAGATGGGGAACGGCTGACTTTTGGACTCGGCTGGTAACAAAATGTTCCAAACACACCCCATGCACAGCTCCACCGGCAAAGGTGCCAGAAACGAGTTCTGTTGGTAGTTTTTACACTACCCCGGTAGGCAGCTGAAAGGCACCACAAAACTTGTTCTACCTGCTTTCTGGGCTGAGATGGGGAATCGCTGAATTTTGGACTCGGCTGGTGACAAAATGTTCCAAACACACCCCATGCACAACTCCACCGGGGAAGGTGCCAGAAACGAGTTCTGTTGGTAGTTTTTACACTACCCCCGGTAGGCAGCTGAAAGGCACCACAAAACTTGTTCTACCTGCTTTCTGGGCTGAGATGGGGAACGGCTGAATTTTGGACTCGGCTGGTGACAAAATGTTCCAAACACACCCCATGCACAACTCCACCGGGGAAGGTGCCAGAAACGAGTTCTGTTGGTAGTTTTTACACTACCCCGGTAGGCAGCTGAAAGGCACCACAAAACTTGTTCTACCTGCTTTCTGGGGCTGAGATGGGGGAATCGCTGAATTTTGGACTCGGCTGGTGACAAAATGTTCCAAACACACCCCATGCACACCTCCACCGGGGAAGGTGCCAGAAACGAGTTCTGTTGGTAGTTTTTACAGTACCCCGGTAGGCAAGAGAAAGGCACCACAAAACTTGTTCTACCTGCTTTCTGGGCTGAGATGGGGAATCGCTGAATTTTGGACTCGGCTGGTGACAAAATGTTCCAAACACACCCCATGCACAACTCCACCGGGGAAGGTGCCAGAAACGAGTTCTGTTGGTAGTTTTTACACTACCCCGGTAGGCAGCTGAAAGGCACCACAAAACTTGTTCTACCTGCTTTCTGGGCTGAGATGGGGAATCGCTGAATTTTGGACTCAGCTGGTGACAAAATGTTCCAAACACACCCCATGCACAACTCCACCGGGGAAGGTGCCAGAAACGAGTTCTGTTGGTAGTTTTTTACACTACCCCGGTAGGCAGCTGAAAGGCACCACAAAACTTGTTCTACCTGCTTTCTGGGCTGAGATGGGGAACGGCTGAATTTTGGACTCGGCTGGTGACAAAATGTTCCAAACACACCCCATGCACAACTCCACCGGGGAAGGTGCCAGAAACGAGTTCTGTTGGTAGTTTTTACACTACCCCGGTGGGCAGCTGAAAGGCACCACAAAACTTGTTCTACCTGCTTTCTGGGCTGAGATGGGGAATCGCTGAATTTTGGACTCGGCTGGTGACAAAATGTTCCAAACACACCCCATGCACAACTCCACCGGGGAAGGTGCCAGAAACGAGTTCTGTTGGTAGTTTTTACACTACCCCGGTAGGCAGCTGAAAGGCACCACAAAACTTGTTCTACCTGCTTTCTGGGCTGAGATGGGGAATCGCTGAATTTTGGACTCGGCTGGTGACAAAATGTTCCAAACACACCCCATGCACAACTCCACCGGGGAAGGTGCCAGAAACGAGTTCTGTTGGTACTTTTTACACTACCCCGGTAGGCAGCTGAAAGGCACCACAAAACTTGTTCTACCTGCTTCTGGGCTGAGATGGGGAATCGCTGAATTTTGGACTCGGCTGGTGACAAAATGTTCCAAACACACCCCATGCACAACTCCACCGGGGAAGGTGCCAGAAACGAGTTCTGTTGGTAGTTTTTACACTACCCCGGTAGGCAGCTGAAAGGCACCACAAAACTTGTTCTACCTGCTTTCTGGGCTGAGATGGGGAATCGCTGAATTTTGGACTCAGCTGGTGACAAAATGTTCCAAACACACCCCATGCACAACTCCACCGGGGAAGGTGCCAGAAACGAGTTCTGTTGGTACTTTTTACACTACCCCGGTAGGCAAGAGAAAGGCACCACAAAACTTGTTCTACCTGCTTTCTGGGCTGAGATGGGGAACGGCTGAATTTTGGACTCGGCTGGTGACAAAATGTTCCAAACACACCCCATGCACAACTCCACCGGGGAAGGTGCCAGAAACGAGTTCTGTTGGTAGTTTTTACAGTACCCCGGGTAGGCAGCTGAAAGGCACCATAAAACCGGTTCCTATCTGCTTCCTGGGCTAGAGATGGGGAACAGCTGAATTTTGGACTCGGCTGGTGACAGAATGTTCCAAACACACCCCATGCACAAGTCCACCGGAGAAGGTTCCAAAAACGAGTTCTGTTGGTAGTTTTTACACTACCCCCGGTAGGCAGCTGAAAGGCACCACAAAACTTGTTCTACCTGCTTTCTGGGCTGAGATGGGGAATCGCTGAATTTTGGACTCGGCTGGTGACAAAATGTTCCAAACACACCCCATGCACACCTCCACCGGGGAAGGTGCCAGAAACGAGTTCTGTTGGTAGTTTTTACAGTACCCCGGTAGGCAAGAGAAAGGCACCACAAAACTTGTTCTACCTGCTTTCTGGGCTGAGATGGGGAATCGCTGAATTTTGGACTCGGCTGGTGACAAAATGTTCCAAACACACCCCATGCACAACTCCACCGGGGAAGGTGCCAGAAAGGAGTTCTGTTGGTAGTTTTTACACTACCCCGGCAGGCAGCTGAAAGGCACCACAAAACTTGTTCTACCTGCTTTCTGGGCTGAGATGGGGAATCGCTGAATTTTGGACTCAGCTGGTGACAAAATGTTCCAAACACACCCCATGCACAACTCCACCGGGGAAGGTGCCAGAAACGAGTTCTGTTGGTAGTTTTTACACTACCCCGGTAGGCAAGAGAAAGGCACCACAAAACTTGTTCTACCTGCTTTCTGGGCTGAGATGGGGAACGGCTGAATTTTGGACTCGGCTGGTAACAAAATGTTCCAAACACACCCCATGCACACCTCCACCGGGGAAGGTGCCAGAAACGAGTTCTGTTGGTAGTTTTTACACTACCCCGGTAGGCAGCTGAAAGGCACCACAAAACTTGTTCTACCTGCTTTCTGGGCTGAGATGGGGAATCGCTGAATTTTGGACTCGGCTGGTGACAAAATGTTCCAAACACACCCCATGCACAACTCCACCGGGGAAGGTGCCAGAAACGAGTTCTGTTGGTAGTTTTTACACTACCCCGGTAGGCAAGAGAAAGGCACCACAAAACTTGTTCTACCTGCTTTCTGGGCTGAGATGGGGAATCGCTGAATTTTGGACTCGGCTGGTGACAAAATGTTCCAAACACACCCCATGCACAACTCCACCGGGGAAGGTGCCAGAAACGAGTTCTATTGGTAGTTTTTACACTACCCCGGTGGGCAGCTGAAAGGCACCACAAAACTTGTTCTACCTGCTTTCTGGGCTGAGATGGGGAATCACTGAATTTTGGACTCGGCTGGTGACAAAATGTTCCAAACACACCCCATGCACACCTCCACCGGGGAAGGTGCCAGAAACGAGTTCTGTTGGTAGTTTTTACAGTACCCCGGTAGGCAAGAGAAAGGCACCACAAAACTTGTTCTACCTGCTTTCTGGGCTGAGATGGGAATCGCTGAATTTTGGACTCGGCTGGGTGACAAAATGTTCCAAACACACCCCATGCACAACTCCACCGGGGAAGGTGCCAGAAACGAGTTCTGTTGGTACTTTTTACACTACCCCGGTAGGCAAGAGAAAGGCACCACAAAACTTGTTCTACCTGCTTTCTGGGCTGAGATGGGGAATCGCTGAATTTTGGACTCAGCTGGTGACAAAATGTTCCAAACACACCCCCATGCACAACTCCACCGGGGAAGGTGCCAGAAACGAGTTCTGTTGGTACTTTTTACACTACCCCCGGTAGGCAGCTGAAAGGCACGACAAAACTTGTTCTACCTGCTTTCTGGGCTGAGATGGGGAATCGCTGAATTTTGGACTCGGCTGCTGACAAAATGTTCCAAACACACCCCATGCACACAACTCCACCGGGGAAGGTGCCAGAAACGAGTTCTATTGGTAGTTTTTACACTACCCCGGTGGGCAGCTGAAAGGCACCACAAAACTTGTTCTACCTGCTTTCTGGGGCTGAGATGGGGAATCGCTGAATTTTGGACTCGGCTGGTGACAGAATGTTCCAAACACACCCCATGCACAACTCCACCGGGGAAGGTGCCAGAAACGAGTTCTGTTGGTAGTTTTTACACTACCCCGGTAGGCAAGAGAAAAGGCACCACAAAACTTGTTCTACCTGCTTTCTGGGCTGAGATTGGGGAACGGCTGAATTTTGGACTCGGCTGGTAACAAAATGTTCCAAACACACCCCATGCACAGCTCCACCGGCAAAGGTGCCAGAAACGAGTTCTGTTGGTAGTTTTTACACTACCCCGGTAGGCAGCTGAAAGGCACCACAAAACTTGTTCTGCCTGCTTTCTGGGCTGAGATGGGGGAACGGCCTGAATTTTGGATTCGGGCTGGTGACAAAATGTTCCAAACACACCCCATGCACACCTCCACCGGGGAAGGTGCCAGAAACGAGTTCTGTTGGTAGTTTTTACACTACCCCGGTAGGCAAGAGAAAGGCACCACAAAACTTGTTCTACCTGCTTTCTGGGCTGAGATGGGGAATCGCTGAATTTTGGACTTGGCTGGTGACAAAATGTTCCAAACACACCCCATGCACAACTCCACCGGGGAAGGTGCCAGAAACGAGTTCTATTGGTAGTTTTTACACTACCCCGGTGGGCAGCTGAAAGGCACCACAAAACTTGTTCTACCTGCTTTCTGGGCTGAGATGGGGAATCGCTGAATTTTGGACTCGGCTGGTGACAAAATGTTCCAAACACACCCCATGCACAACTCCACCGGGGAAGGTGCCAGAAACGAGTTCTGTTGGTAGTTTTTACACTACCCCGGTAGGCAGCTGAAAGGCACCACAAAACTTGTTCTACCTGCTTTCTGGGCTGAGATGGGGGAATCGCTGAATTTTGGACTCGGCTGCTGACAGAATGTTCCAAACACACCCCCATGCACAACTCCACCGGGGAAGGTGCCAGAAACGAGTTTCTGTTGTAGTTTTTTACACTACCCCGGTAGGCAGCTGAAAGGCACCACAAAACTTGTTCTACCTGCTTTCTGGGCTGAGATGGGGGAATCGCTGAATTTTGGACTCGGCTGGTGACAAAATGTTCCAAACACACCCCATGCACAACTCCACCGGGGAAGGTGCCAGAAACGAGTTCTGTTGGTACTTTTTACACTACCCCGGTAGGCAAGAGAAAGGCACCACAAAAGTTGTTCTACCTGCTTTCTGGGCTGAGATGGGGAATCGCTGAATTTTGGACTCGGCTGGTGACAAAATGTTCCAAACACACCCCATGCACAACTCCACCGGGGAAGGTGCCAGAAACGAGTTCTGTTGGTAGTTTTTACACTACCCCGGTAGGCAAGAGAAAGGCACCACAAAACTTGTTCTACCTGCTTTCTGGGCTGAGATGGGGAATCGCTGAATTTTGGACTCGGCTGGTGACAAAATGTTCCAAACACACCCCATGCACAACTCCACCGGGGAAGGTGCCAGAAACGAGTTCTGTTGGTAGTTTTTACACTACCCCCGGTAGGCAGCTGAAAGGCACCACAAAACTTGTTCTACCTGCTTTCTGGGGCTGAGATGGGGAATCGCTGAATTTTGGACTCGGCTGGTGACAAAATGTTCCAAACACACCCCATGCACAACTCCACCGGGGAAGGTGCCAGAAACGAGTTCTGTTGG
Source organism: Falco biarmicus (assembly GCF_023638135.1). NCBI lineage: Eukaryota > Metazoa > Chordata > Aves > Falconiformes > Falconidae > Falco > Falco biarmicus. The sequence goes on from NW_026611795.1 coordinate 125,233, forward strand.
TAGTTTTTACACTACCCCGGTAGGCAGCTGAAAGGCACCACAAAACTTGTTCTACCTGCTTTCTGGGCTGAGATGGGGAATCGCTGAATTTTGGACTCGGCTGGTGACAGAATGTTCCAAACACACCCCATGCACAGCTCCACCGGCAAAGGTGCCAGAAACGAGTTCTGTTGGTAGTTTTTACACTACCCCGGTAGGCAGCTGAAAGGCACCACAAAACTTGTTCTGCCTGCTTTCTGGGCTGAGATGGGGAACGGCTGAATTTTGGATTCGGCTGGTAACAAAATGTTCCAAACACACCCCATGCACAGCTCCACCGGGGAAGGTTGCCAGAAACGAGTTCTGTTGGTAGTTTTTACACTACCCCGGTAGGCAGCTGAAAGGCACCACAAAACTTGTTCTACCTGCTTTCTGGGCTGAGATGGGGAACAGCTGAGTTTTGGGACTCGGCTGGGTGACAAAAATGTTCCAAACACACCCCATGCACAACTCCACCGGGGGAAGGTGCCAGAAACGAGTTCTGTGGGTAGTTTTTACACTACCCCGGTAGGCAGCTGAAAGGCACCACAAAACTTGTTCTACCTGCTTTCTGGGCTGAGATGGGGGAACGGCTGAATTTTGGACTCGGCTGGTAACAAAATGTTCCAAACACACCCCATGCACAGCTCCACCGGCAAAGGTGCCAGAAACGAGTTCTGTTGGTAGTTTTTACAGTACCCCGGTAGGCAGCTGAAAGGCACCATAAAACCGGATCCTATCTGCTTCCTGGGCTAGAGATGGGGAACAGCTGAATTTTGGACTCGGCTGGTGACAGAATGTTCCAAACACACCCCATGCACAAGTCCACCGGAGAAGGTGCCAAAAACGAGTTCTGTTGGTAGTTTTTACACTACCCCGGGTAGGCAGCTGACAGGCACCACAAAACTTGTTCTACCTGCTTTCTGGGCTGAGATGGGGAACGGCTGAATTTTGGACTCGGCTGGTGACAAAATGTTCCAAACACACCCCATGCACAACTCCACCGGGAAGGTGCCAGAAACGAGTTCTGTTGGTAGTTTTTACACTACCCCGGTAGGCAGCTGAAAGGCACCACAAAACTTGTTCTGCCTGCTTTCTGGGCTGAGATGGGGGAACGGCTGAATTTTGGATTCGGCTGGTGACAAAATGTTCCAAACACACCCCATGCACACCTCCACCGGGGAAGGTGCCAGAAACGAGTTCTGTTGGTAGTTTTTACACTACCCCGGTAGGCAAGAGAAAGGCACCACAAAACTTGTTCTACCTGCTTTCTGGGCTGAGATGGGGAATCGCTGAATTTTGGACTCGGCTGGGTGACAAAATGTTCCAAACACACCCCATGCACAACTCCACCGGGGAAGGTGCCAGAAACGAGTTCTATTGGTAGTTTTTACACTACCCCGGTAGGCAGCTGAAAGGCACCACAAAACTTGTTCTACCTGGCTTTCTGGGCTGAGATGGGGAATCGCTGAATTTTGGACTCGGCTGGTGACAAAATGTTCCAAACACACCCCATGCACAACTCCACCGGGGAAGGTGCCAGAAACGAGTTCTGTTGGTAGTTTTTACACTACCCCGGTAGGCGGCTGTAAGGCACCACAAAACTTGTTCTACCTGCTTTCTGGGGCTGAGATGGGGAATCGCTGAATTTTGGACTCGGCTGGTGACAAAATGTTCCAAACACACCCCATGCACAACTCCACCGGGGAAGGTGCCAGAAACGAGTTCTGTTGTAGTTTTTACACTACCCCGGTAGGCAGCTGAAAGGCACCACAAAACTTGTTCTACCTGCTTTCTGGGCTGAGATGGGGAATCGCTGAATTTTGGACTCGGCTGGTGACAAAATGTTCCAAACACACCCCATGCACAACTCCACCGGGGAAGGTGCCAGAAACGAGTTCTGTTGGTACTTTTTACACTACCCCGGTAGGCAAGAGAAAGGCACCACAAAACTTGTTCTACCTGCTTTCTGGGCTGAGATGGGGAATCGCTGAATTTTGGACTCGGCTGGTGACAAAATGTTCCAAACACACCCCCATGCACAACTCCACCGGGGAAGGTGCCAGAAACGAGTTCTGTTGGTACTTTTTACACTACCCCGTAGGCAAGAGAAAGGCACCACAAAACTTGTTCTACCTGCTTTCTGGGGCTGAGATGGGGAATCGCTGAATTTTGGACTCGGGCTGCTGACAAAATGTTCCAAACACACCCCATGCACAACTCCACCGGGGAAGGTGCCAGAAACGAGTTCTGTTGGTAGTTTTTACACTACCCCGGTAGGCAGCTGAAAGGCACCACAAAACTTGTTCTACCTGCTTTCTGGGCTGAGATGGGGAATCGCTGAATTTTGGACTCGGCTGGTGACAAAATGTTCCAAACACACCCCATGCACAACTCCACCGGGGAAGGTGCCAGAAACGAGTTCTGTTGGTAGTTTTTACACTACCCCGGTAGGCAGCTGAAAGGCACCACAAAACTTGTTCTACCTGCTTTCTGGGCTGAGATGGGGGAATCGCTGAATTTTGGACTCGGGCTGGTGACAGAATGTTCCAAACACACCCCATGCACAGCTCCACCGGCAAAGGTGCCAGAAACGAGTTCTGTTGGTAGTTTTTTACACTACCCCGGTAGGCAGCTGAAAGGCACCACAAAACTTGTTCTGCCTGCTTTCTGGGCTGAGATGGGGAACGGGCTGAATTTTGGATTCGGCTGGTAACAAAATGTTCCAAACACAACCCCATGCAACAGCTCCACCGGGGAAGGTGCCAGAAACGAGTTCTGTTGGTAGTTTTTACACTACCCCGGTAGGCAGCTGAAAGGCACCACAAAACTTGTTCTACCTGCTTTCTGGGCTGAGATGGGGAACAGCTGAGTTTTGGACTCGGCTGGTGACAAAATGTTTCCAAACACACCCCGATGCACAACTCCCACCGAGGAAGGTGCCAGAAACGAGTTCTGTGGGTAGTTTTTACACTACCCCGGTAGGGCAGCTGAAAGGCACCACAAAACTTGTTCTACCTGCTTTCTGGGCTGAGATGGGGAACGGCTGAATTTTGGACTCGGCTGGTAACAAAATGTTCCAAACACACCCCATGCACAGCTCCACCGGGGAAGGGGTGCCAGAAACGAGTTCTGTTGGTAGTTTTTACAGTACCCCGGTAGGCAGCTGAAAGGCACCATAAAACCGGTTCCTATCTGCTTCCTGGGCTAGAGATGGGGAACAGCTGAATTTTGGACTCGGCTGGTGACAGAATGTTCCAAACACACCCCATGCACAAGTCCACCGGAGAAGGTGCCAAAAACGAGTTCTGTTGGTAGTTTTTACACTACCCCGGGTAGGCAGCTGACAGGCACCACAAAACTTGTTCTACCTGCTTTCTGGGCTGAGATGGGGAACGGCTGAATTTTGGACTCGGCTGGTGACAAAATGTTCCAAACACACCCCATGCACAACTCCACCGGGGAAGGTGCCAGAAACGAGTTCTGTTGGTAGTTTTTACACTACCCCGGTAGGCAGCTGAAAGGCACCACAAAACTTGTTCTACCTGCTTTCTGGGCTGAGATGGGGGAATCGCTGAATTTTGGACTCGGGCTGGTGACAAAATGTTCCAAACACACCCCATGCACAACTCCACCGGGGAAGGTGCCAGAAACGAGTTCTGTTGGTACTTTTTACACTACCCCGGTAGGCAGCTGAAAGGCACCACAAAACTTGTTCTACCTGCTTTCTGGGCTGAGATGGGGAATCGCTGAATTTTGGACTCGGCTGGTGACAGAATGTTCCAAACACACCCCATGCACAGCTCCACCGGCAAAGGTGCCAGGAAACGAGTTCTGTTGGTAGTTTTTACACTACCCCGGGTAGGCAGCTGAAAGGCACCACAAAACTTGTTCTGCCTGCTTTCTGGGCTGAGATGGGGAACGGCTAAATTTTGGATTCGGGCTGGTAACAAAATGTTCCAAACACACCCCATGCACAGCTCCACCGGGGAAGGTGCCAGAAACGAGGTTCTGTTGGTAGTTTTTACACTACCCCGGTAGGCAGCTGAAAGGCACCACAAAAACTTGTTCTACCTGCTTTCTGGGCTGAGATGGGGAACAGCTGAGTTTTGGACTCGGCTGGTGACAAAATGTTCCAAACACACCCCATGCACAACTCCACCGAGAGAAGGTGCCAGAAACGAGTTCTGTGGGTAGTTTTTTACACTACCCCCGGTAGGCAGCTGAAAGGCACCACAAAACTTGTTCTACCTGCTTTCTGGGCTGAGATGGGGAACGGCTGAATTTTGGACTCGGCTGGTAACAAAATGTTCCAAACACACCCCATGCACAGCTCCACCGGCAAAGGTGCCAGAAACGAGTTCTGTTGGTAGTTTTTACAGTACCCCGGTAGGCAGCTGAAAGGCACCATAAAACCGGTTCCTATCTGCTTCCTGGGCTAGAGATGGGGAACAGCTGAATTTTGGACTCGGCTGGTGACAGAATGTTCCAAACACACCCCATGCACAAGTCCACCGGAGAAGGTGCCAAATACGAGTTCTGTTGGTAGTTTTTACACTACCCCGGTAGGCAGCTGAAAGGCACCACAAAACTTGTTCTACCTGCTTTCTGGGCTGAGATGGGGAATCGCTGAATTTTGGGACTCGGCTGGTGACAAAATGTTCCAAACACACCCCATGCACACCTCCACCGGGGAAGGTGCCAGAAACGAGTTCTGTTGGTAGTTTTTACAGTACCCCGGTAGGCAAGAGAAAGGCACCCACAAAACTTGTTCTACCTGCTTTCTGGGCTGAGATGGGGAATCGCTGAATTTTGGACTCGGCTGGTGACAAAATGTTCCAAACACACCCCATGCACAACTCCACCGGGGAAGGTGCCAGAAACGAGTTCTGTTGGTAGTTTTTACACTACCCCGGTAGGCAGCTGAAAGGCACCACAAAACTTGTTCTACCTGCTTTCTGGGCTGAGATGGGGAATCGCTGAATTTTGGGACTCGGCTGGTGACAGAATGTTCCAAACACACCCCATGCACAACTCCACCGGGGAAGGTGCCAGAAACGAGTTCTGTTGGTAGTTTTTACCACTACCCCGGTAGGCAAAGAGAAAGGCACCACAAAACTTGTTCTACCTGCTTTCTGGGCTGAGATGGGGAACGGCTGAATTTTGGACTCGGCTGGTAACAAAATGTTCCAAACACACCCCATGCACAGCTCCACCGGCAAAGGTGCCAGAAACGAGTTCTGTTGGTAGTTTTTACACTACCCCGGTAGGCAGCTGAAAGGCACCACAAAACTTGTTCTGCCTGCTTTCTGGGCTGAGATGGGGAACGGCTGAATTTTGGACTCGGCTGGTGACAAAATGTTCCAAACACACCCCATGCACACCTCCACCGGGGAAGGTGCCAGAAACGAGTTCTGTTGGTAGTTTTTACACTACCCCGGTAGGCAGCTGAAAGGCACCACAAAACTTGTTCTACCTGCTTTCTGGGCTGAGATGGGGAATCGCTGAATTTTGGACTCGGCTGGTGACAAAATGTTCCCAAACACACCCCATGCACAACTCCACCGGGGAAGGTGCCAGAAACGAGTTCTATTGGTAGTTTTTACACTACCCCGGTGGGCAGCTGAAAGGCACCACAAAACTTGTTCTACCTGCTTTCTGGGCTGAGATGGGGGAATCGCTGAATTTTGGACTCGGCTGGTGACAAAATTGTTCCAAACACACCCCATGCACAACTCCACCGGGGAAGGTGCCAGAAACGAGTTCTGTTGGGTAGTTTTTACACTACCCCGGTAGGCAGCTGAAAGGCACCACAAAACTTGTTCTACCTGCTTTCTGGGGCTGAGATGGGGAATCGCTGAATTTTGGACTCGGCTGGTGACAAAATGTTCCAAAACACACCCCATGCACAACTCCACCGGGGAAGGGTGCCAGAAACGAGTTCTGTTGTAGTTTTTACACTACCCCGGTAGGCAGCTGAAAGGCACCACAAAACTTGTTCTACCCTGCTTTCTGGGCTGAGATGGGGAATCGCTGAATTTTGGACTCGGCTGGTGACAAAATGTTCCAAACACACCCCATGCACAACTCCACCGGGGGAAGGTGCCAGAAACGAGTTCTGTTGGTACTTTTTACACTACCCCGGTAGGCAAGAGAAAGGCACCACAAAAGTTGTTCTACCTGCTTTCTGGGCTGAGATGGGGAATCGCTGAATTTTGGACTCGGCTGGTGACAAAATGTTCCAAACACACCCCATGCACAACTCCACCGGGGAAGGTGCCAGAAACGAGTTCTGTTGGTTACTTTTTACACTACCCCGGTAGGCAAGAGAAAGGCACCACAAAACTTGTTCTACCTGCTTTCTGGGCTGAGATGGGGGAATCGCTGAATTTTGGACTCGGCTGCTGACAAAATGTTCCAAACACACCCCATGCACAACTCCACCGGGGGAAGGTGCCAGAAACGAGTTCTGTTGGTAGTTTTTACACTACCCCGGTAGGCAGCTGAAAGGCACCACAAAACTTGTTCTGCCTGCTTTCTGGGCTGAGATGGGGAACGGCTGAATTTTGGATTCGGCTGGTAACAAAATGTTCCAAACACAACCCCATGCACAGCTCCACCGGGGAAGGTGCCAGAAACGAGTTCTGTTGGTAGTTTTTACACTACCCCGGGTAGGCAGCTGAAAGGCACCACAAAACTTGTTCTACCCTGCTTTCTGGGCTGAGATGGGGAACAGCTGAGTTTTGGACTCGGCTGGTGACAAAATGTTCCAAACACACCCCATGCACAACTCCACCGAGGAAGGTGCCAGAAACGAGTTCTGTGGGTAGTTTTTACACTACCCCCGGTAGGCAGGCTGAAAGGCACCACAAAACTTGTTCTACCTGCTTTCTGGGCTGAGATGGGGAACGGCTGAATTTTGGACTCGGCTGGTAACAAAATGTTCCAAACACACCCCATGCACAGCTCCACCGGCAAAGGTGCCAGAAACGACTTCTGTTGGTAGTTTTTACAGTACCCCGGTAGGCAGCTGAAAGGCACCATAAAACCGGTTCCTATCTGCTTCCTGGGCTAGAGATGGGGAACAGCTGAATTTTGGACTCGGCTGGTGACAGAATGTTCCAAACACACCCCATGCACAACTCCACCGGAGAAGGTGCCAAAATACGAGTTCTGTTGGTAGTTTTTACACTACCCCGGTGAAGGCAGCTGAAAGGCACCACAAAACTTGTTCTACCTGCTTTCTGGGCTGAGATGGGGAATCGCTGAATTTTGGACTCGGCTGGTGACAAAATGTTCCAAACACACCCCATGCACAACTCCACCGGGGGAAGGTGCCAGAAACGAGTTCTGTTGGTAGTTTTTACAGTACCCCCGGTAGGCAAAGAGAAAGGCACCACAAAACTTGTTCTACCTGCTTTCTGGGCTGAGATGGGGAATCGCTGAATTTTGGACTCGGGCTGGTGACAAAAATGTTCCAAACACACCCCATGCACAACTCCACCGGGGAAGGTGCCAGAAACGAGTTCTGTTGGTAGTTTTTTACACTACCCCGGTAGGCAGCTGAAAGGCACCACAAAACTTGTTCTACCTGCTTTCTGGGCTGAGATGGGGAATCGCTGAATTTTGGACTCGGCTGGTGACAAAAATGTTCCAAACACACCCCATGCACAACTCCACCGGGGAAGGTGCCAGAAACGAGTTCTGTTGGTACTTTTTACACTACCCCGGTAGGCAGCTGAAAGGCACCACAAAACTTGTTTCTACCCTGCTTTCTGGGGCTGAGATGGGGAATCGCTGAATTTTGGACTCGGCTGCTGACAAAATGTTCCAAACACACCCCATGCACAACTCCACCGGGGAAGGTGCCAGAAACGAGTTCTATTGGTAGTTTTTACACTACCCCGGTGGGCAGCTGAAAGGCACCACAAAACTTGTTCTACCTGCTTTCTGGGCTGAGATGGGGAATCGCTGAATTTTGGACTCGGCTGGTGACCAGAATGTTCCAAACACACCCCATGCACAACTCCACCGGGGAAGGTGCCAGAAACGAGTTCTGTTGGTAGTTTTTACACTACCCCCGGTAGGCAAGAGAAAGGCACCACAAAACTTGTTCTACCTGCTTTCTGGGCTGAGATGGGGAACGGCTGAATTTTGGACTCGGCTGGTAACAAAATGTTCCAAACACACCCCATGCACAGCTCCCACCGGCAAAGGGTGCCAGAAACGAGTTCTGTTGGTAGTTTTTACACTACCCCGGTAGGCAGCTGAAAGGCACCACAAAACTTGTTCTGCCTGCTTTCTGGGCTGAGATGGGGAACGGCTGAATTTTGGATTCGGCTGGTGACAAAATGTTCCAAACACACCCCATGCACACCTCCACCGGGGAAGGTGCCAGAAACGAGTTCTGTTGGTAGTTTTTACACTACCCCGGTAGGCAAGAGAAAGGCACCACAAAACTTGTTCTACCTGCTTTCTGGGCTGAGATGGGGAATCGCTGAATTTTGGACTCGGCTGGTGACAAAATGTTCCAAACACACCCCATGCACAACTCCACCGGGGAAGGTGCCAGAAACGAGTTCTATTGGTAGTTTTTACACTACCCCGGTGGGCAGCTGAAAGGCACCACAAAACTTGTTCTACCTGCTTTCTGGGCTGAGATGGGGAATCGCTGAATTTTGGACTCGGCTGGTGACAAAATGTTCCAAACACACCCCATGCACAACTCCACCCGGGGAAGGTGCCAGAAACGAGTTCTGTTGGTAGTTTTTTACACTACCCCGGTAGGCAGCTGAAAGGCACCACAAAACTTGTTCATACCTGCTTTCTGGGGCTGAGATGGGGAATCGCTGAATTTTGGACTCGGCTGGTGACAAAATGTTCCAAACACACCCCATGCACAACTCCACCGGGGAAGGTGCCAGAAAACGAGTTCTGTTGTAGTTTTTACACTACCCCGGTAGGCAGCTGAAAGGCACCACAAAACTTGTTCTACCTGCTTTCTGGGCTGAGATGGGGAATCGCTGAATTTTGGACTCGGCTGGTGACAAAATGTTCCAAACACACCCCATGCACAACTCCACCGGGGAAGGTGCCAGAAACGAGTTCTGTTGGTACTTTTTACACTACCCCGGTAGGCAAGAGAAAGGCACCACAAAAGTTGTTCTACCTGCTTTCTGGGCTGAGATGGGGAATCGCTGAATTTTGGACTCGGCTGGTGACAAAATGTTCCAAACACACCCCATGCACAACTCCACCGGGGAAGGTGCCAGAAACGAGTTCTGTTGGTACTTTTTACACTACCCCGGTAGGCAGCTGAAAGGCACCACAAAACTTGTTCTACCTGCTTTCTGGGCTGAGATGGGGAATCGCTGAATTTTGGACTCGGCTGCTGACAAAATGTTCCAAACACACCCCTATGCACAACTCCACCGGGGAAGGTGGCCAGAAACGAGTTCTGTTGGTAGTTTTTACACTACCCCGGTAGGCAGCTGAAAGGCACCACAAAACTTGTTCTACCTGCTTTCTGGGCTGAGATGGGGAATCGCTGAATTTTTGACTCGGCTGCTGACAAAATGTTCCAAACACACCCCATGCACAACTCCACCGGGGAAGGTGCCAGAAACGAGTTCTGTTGGTAGTTTTTACACTACCCCGGTAGGCAGCTGAAAGGCACCACAAAACTTGTTCTACCTGCTTTCTGGGCTGAGATGGGGAACAGCTGAATTTTGGACTCGGCTGGTGACAGAATGTTCCAAACACACCCCATGCACAGCTCCACCGGCAAAGGTGCCAGAAACGAGTTCTGTTGGTAGTTTTTACACTACCCCGGTAGGCAGCTGAAAGGCACCACAAAACTTGTTCTGCCTGCTTTTCTGGGCTGAGATGGGGAACGGCTGAATTTTGGATTCGGGCTGGTAACAAAATGTTCCAAACACACCCCATGCACAGCTCCACCGGGGGAAGGTGCCAGAAACGAGTTCTGTTGGTAGTTTTTACACTACCCCGGTAGGCAGCTGAAAGGCACCACAAAACTTGTTCTACCTGCTTTCTGGGCTGAGATGGGGAACAGCTGAGTTTTGGACTCGGCTGGTGACAAAATGTTCCAAACACACCCCATGCACAACTCCACCGAGGAAGGTGCCAGAAACGAGTTCTGTGGGTAGTTTTTACACTACCCCGGGTAGGCAGCTGAAAGGCACCACAAAACTTGTTTCTACCTGCTTTCTGGGCTGAGATGGGGAACGGCTGAATTTTGGACTCGGCTGGTAACAAAATGTTCCAAACACACCCCATGCACAGCTCCACCGGCAAAGGTGCCAGAAACGAGTTCTGTTGGTAGTTTTTACAGTACCCCGGTAGGCAGCTGAAAGGCACCATAAAACCGGTTCCTATCTGCTTCCTGGGCTAGAGATGGGGAACAGCTGAATTTTGGACTCGGCTGGTGACAGAATGTTCCAAAACACACCCCATGCACAAGTCCACCGGAGAAGGTGCCAAAAACGAGTTCTGTTGGTAGTTTTTACACTACCCCGGTAGGCAGCTGAAAGGCACCACAAAACTTGTTCTACCTGCTTTCTGGGCTGAGATGGGGAACGGCTGAATTTTGGACTCGGCTGGTGACAAAATGTTCCAAACACACCCCATGCACAACTCCACCGGGGAAGGTGCCAGAAACGAGTTCTGTTGGTAGTTTTTACACTACCCCGGTAGGCAGCTGAAAGGCACCACAAAACTTGTTCTACCTGCTTTCTGGGCTGAGATGGGGAATCGCTGAATTTTTGACTCGGCTGCTGACAAAATGTTCCAAACACACCCCATGCACAACTCCACCGGGGAAGGTGCCAGAAACGAGTTCTGTTGGTAGTTTTTTACACTACCCCGGTAGGCAGCTGAAAGGCACCACAAAACTTGTTCTACCTGCTTTCTGGGCTGAGATGGGGAATCGCTGAATTTTGGATTCGGCTGGTAACAAAATGTTCCAAACACACCCCATGCACAGCTCCACCGGGGAAGGTGCCAGAAACGAGTTCTGTTGGTAGTTTTTACACTACCCCGGTAGGCAGCTGAAAGGCACCACAAAACTTGTTCTACCTGCTTTCTGGGCTGAGATGGGGGAATCGCTGAATTTTGGACTCGGCTGGTGACAAAATGTTCCAAACACACCACCATGCACAACTCCACCGGGGAAGGTGCCAGAAACGAGTTCTGTTGGTAGTTTTTACACTACCCCGGTAGGCAGCTGAAAGGCACCACAAAACTTGTTCTACCTGCTTTCTGGGCTGAGATGGGGAATCGCTGAATTTTGGACTCGGCTGGTGACAAAATGTTCCAAACACACCCCATGCACAACTCCACCGGGGAAGGTGCCAGAAACGAGTTCTGTTGGTAGTTTTTACACTACCCCGGTAGGCAAGAGAAAGGCACCACAAAACTTGTTCTACCTGCTTTCTGGGCTGAGATGGGGGAATCGCTGAATTTTCGACTCGGCTGGTGACAAAATGTTCCAAACACACCCCATGCACAACTCCACCGGGGAAGGTGCCAGAAACGAGTTCTGTTGGTAGTTTTTACACTACCCCGGTAGGCAGCTGAAAGGCACCACAAAACTTGTTCTACCTGCTTTCTGGGCTGAGATGGGGAATCGCTGAATTTTCGACTCGGCTGGTGACAAAATGTTCCCAAACACACCCCATGCACAACTCCACCGGGGAAGGTGCCAGAAACGAGTTCTGTTGGTAGTTTTTACACTACCCCCGGTGGGCAGCTGAAAGGCACCACAAAACTTGTTCTACCTGCTTTCTGGGCTGAGATGGGGAATCGCTGAATTTTGGACTCGGCTGGTGACAAAATGTTCCAAAACACACCCCATGCACAAACTCCACCGGGGGAAGGTGCCAGAAACGAGTTCTGTTGGTAGTTTTTTACACTACCCCGGTAGGCAGCTGAAAGGCACCACAAAACTTGTTCTACCTGCTTTCTGGGCTGAGATGGGGAATCGCTGAATTTTGGACTCGGCTGGTGACAAAATGTTCCAAACACACCCCATGCACACCTCCACCGGGGAAGGTGCCAGAAACGAGTTCTGTTGGTAGTTTTTTACAGTACCCCCGGTAGGCAAGAGAAAGGCACCACAAAACTTGTTCTACCTGCTTTCTGGGCTGAGATGGGGAATCGCTGGAATTTTGGACTCGGCTGGTGACAAAATGTTCCAAACACACACCAATGCACAACTCCACCGGGGAAGGTGCCAGAAACGAGTTCTGTTGGTAGTTTTTACACTACCCCGGTAGGCAGCTGAAAGGCACCACAAAACTTGTTCTACCTGCTTTCTGGGCTGAGATGGGGAATCGCTGAATTTTGGACTCGGCTGGTGACAAAAATGTTCCAAACACACCCCATGCACAACTCCACCGGGGAAGGTGCCAGAAACGAGTTCTGTTGGTACTTTTTACACTACCCCGGGTAGGCAGCTGAAAGGCACGACAAAACTTGTTCTACCTGCTTTCTGGGCTGAGATGGGGAATCGCTGAATTTTGGACTCGGCTTGGTGACAAAATGTTCCAAACACACCCCATGCACAACTCCACCGGGGAAGGTGCCAGAAACGAGTTCTATTGGTAGTTTTTTACACTACCCCGGTGGGCAGCTGAAAGGCACCCACAAAACTTGTTCTAACCTGCTTTCTGGGCTGAGATGGGGAATCGCTGAATTTTGGACTCGGCTGGTGACAAAATGTTCCAAAACACACCCCATGCACACCTCCACCGGGGAAGGTGCCAGGAAACGAGTTCTGTTGGTAGTTTTTACACTACCCCGGTAGGCAGCTGAAAGGCACCACAAAACTTGTTGTACCTGCTTTCTGGGCTGAGATGGGGAACAGCTGAGTTTTGACTCGGCTGGTGACAAAATGTTCCAAACACACCCCATGCACAACTCCACCGAGGGAAGGTGCCAGAAACGAGTTCTGTGTGGTAGTTTTTACACTACCCCCGGTAGGCAGCGGAAAGGCACCACAAAACTTGTTCTACCTGCTTTCTGGGCTGAGATGGGGAATCGCGGAATTTTGGACTCGGCTGGTAACAAAATGTTCCAAACACACCCCATGCACAACTCCACCGGGGAAGGTGCCAGAAACGAGTTCTGTTGGTAGTTTTTACACTACCCCGGTAGGCAGCTGAAAGGCACCACAAAACTTGTTCTACCTGCTTTCTGGGCTGAGATGGGGGAACGGCTGACTTTTGGACTCGGCTGGTGACAAAATGTTCCAAACACACCCCATGCACAACTCCACCGGGGAAGGTGCCCAGAAAGGAGTTCTGTTGGTAGTTTTTACACTACCCCGGTAGGCAGCTGAAAGGCACCACAAAACTTGTTCTACCTGCTTTCTGGGCTGAGATGGGGAATCGCTGAATTTTGGACTCGGCTGGTGACAAAATGTTCCAAACACACCCCATGCACAACTCCACCGGGGAAGGTGCCAGAAACGAGTTCTGTTGTAGTTTTTACACTACCCCGGTAGGCAGCTGAAAGGCACCACAAAACTTGTTCTACCTGCTTTCTGGGCTGAGATGGGGAATCGCTGAATTTTGGACTCGGCTGGTGACAAAATGTTCCAAACACACCCCATGCACAACTCCACCGGGGAAGGTGCCAGAAACGAGTTCTGTTGGTAGTTTTTACACTACCCCGGTAGGCAGCTGAAAGGCACCACAAAACTTGTTCTACCTGCTTTCTGGGCTGAGATGGGGAATCGCTGAATTTTGGACTCGGCTGGTGACAAAATGTTCCAAACCACACCCCATGCACAACTCCACCGGGGAAAGGTGCCAGAAAGGAGTTCTGTTGGTACTTTTTACACTACCCCGGTAGGCAGCTGAAAGGCACCACAAAACTTGTTCTACCTGCTTTCTGGGCTGAGATGGGGAATCGCTGAATTTTGGACTCGGCTGGTGACAAAATGTTCCAAACACACCCCATGCACAACTCCACCGGGGAAGGTGCCAGAAAGGAGTTCTGTTGGTACTTTTTACACTACCCCGGTAGGCAGCTGAAAGGCACCACAAAACTTGTTCTACCTGCTTTCTGGGCTGAGATGGGGAATCGCTGAATTTTGGACTCGGCTGGTAACAAAATGTTCCAAACACACCCCATGCACAACTCCACCGGGGAACGGTGCCAGAAACGAGTTCTGTTGTAGTTTTTACACTACCCCGGTAGGCAGCTGAAAGGCACCACAAAAACTTGTTCTACCTGCTTTCTGGGCTGAGATGGGGAATCGCTGAATTTTGGACTCGGCTGGTGACAAAATGTTCCAAACACACCCCATGCACAACTCCACCGGGGAAGGTGCCAGAAACGAGTTCTGTTGGTACTTTTTACACTACCCCGGTAGGCAAGAGAAAGGCACCACAAAAGTTGTTCTACCTGCTTTCTGGGGCTGAGATGGGGAATCGCTGAATTTTGGACTCGGCTGGTGACAAAATGTTCCAAACACACCCCATGCACAACTCCACCGGGGAAGGTGCCAGAAAGGAGTTCTGTTGGTACTTTTTACACTACCCCCGGTAGGCAGCTGAAAGGCACCACAAAACTTGTTCTACCTGCTTTCTGGGCTGAGATGGGGAATCGCTGAATTTTGGACTCGGCTGGTGACAAAATGTTCCAAACACACACCCATGCACAACTCCACCGGGGAAGGTGCCAGAAAGGAGTTCTGTTGGTACTTTTTTACACTACCCCGGTAGGCAGCTGAAAGGCACCACAAAACTTGTTCTACCTGCTTTCTGGGCTGATGGGGAATCGCTGAATTTTGGACTCGGCTGTGGTGACAGAATGTTCCAAACACACCCCATGCACAGCTCCACCGGCAAAGGTGCCAGAAACGAGTTCTGTTGGGTAGTTTTTACACTACCCCGGTAGGCAGCTGAAAGGCACCACAAAACTTGTTCTGCCTGCTTTCTGGGCTAGAGATGGGGAACGGCTGAATTTTGGATTCGGCTGGTAACAAAATGTTCCAAACACACCCCATGCACAGCTCCACCGGGGAAGGTGCCAGAAACGAGTTCTGTGGGTAGTTTTTACACTACCCCCGGTAGGCAGCTGAAAGGCACCACAAAACTTGTTCTACCTGCTTTCTGGGCTGAGATGGGGAATCGCTGAATTTTGGACTCAGCTGGTGACAAAATGTTCCAAACACACCCCATGCACAACTCCACCGGGGAAGGTGCCAGAAACGAGTTCTGTTGGTACTTTTTTACACTACCCCCGGTAGGCAGCTGAAAGGCACGACAAAACTTGTTCTACCTGCTTTCTGGGCTGAGATGGGGAACGGCTGAATTTTGGACTCGGGCTGCTGACAAAATGTTCCAAACACACCCCATGCACACCTCCACCGGGGAAGGTGCCAGAAAACGAGTTCTGTTGGTAGTTTTTTACACTACCCCGGTAGGCAGCTGAAAGGCACCACAAAACTTGTTCTACCTGCTTTCTGGGCTGAGATGGGGAACAGCTGAGTTTTGGACTCGGCTGGTGACAGAATGTTCCAAACACACCCCATGCACAACTCCACCGGGGGAAGGTGCCAGAAACGAGTTCTGTTGGTACTTTTTACACTACCCCGGTAGGCAAGAGAAAGGCACCACAAAAGTTGTTCTACCTGCTTTCTGGGCTGAGATGGGGAATCGCTGAATTTTGGACTCGGCTGGTGACAAAATGTTCCAAACACACCCCATGCACAACTCCACCGGGGAAGGTGCCAGAAACGAGTTCTGTTGGTACTTTTTACACTACCCCGGTAGGCAAGAGAAAGGCACCACAAAACTTGTTCTACCTGCTTTCTGGGCTGAGATGGGGAATCGCTGAATTTTGGACTCGGCTGCTGACAAAATGTTCCAAACACACCCCATGCACAACTCCACCGGGGAAGGTGCCAGAAACGAGTTCTGTTGGTAGTTTTTTACACTACCCCGGTAGGCAGCTGAAAGGCACCACAAAACTTGTTCTGCCTGCTTTCTGGGCTGAGATGGGGAACGGCTGAATTTTGGATTCGGCTGGTAACAAAATGTTCCAAACACAGCCCATGCACAGCTCCACCGGGGAAGGTGCCAGAAACGAGTTCTGTTGGTAGTTTTTACACTACCCCGGTAGGCAGCTGAAAGGCACCACAAAACTTGTTCTACCTGCTTTCTGGGCTGAGATGGGGGAACAGCTGAGTTTTTGGACTCGGCTGGTGACAAAAATGTTCCAAACACACCCCATGCACAACTCCACCGAGGAAGGTGCCAGAAACGAGTTCTGTGGGTAGTTTTTACACTACCCCGGTAGGCAGCTGAAAGGCACCACAAAACTTGTTCTACCTGCTTTCTGGGCTGAGATGGGGAACGGCTGAATTTTGGACTCGGCTGGTAACAAAATGTTCCAAACACACCCCATGCACAGCTCCACCGGCAAAGGTGCCAGAAACGACTTCTGTTGGTTAGTTTTTACAGTACCCCGGTAGGCAGCTGAAAGGCACCATAAAACCGGTTCCTATCTGCTTCCTGGGCTAGAGATGGGGGAACAGCTGAATTTTGGACTCGGCTGGTGACAGAATGTTCCAAACACACCCCCATGCACAACTCCACCGGAGAAGGTGCCAAATACGAGTTCTGTTGGTAGTTTTTACACTACCCCGGTAGGCAGCTGGAAAGGCACCACAAAACTTGTTCTACCTGCTTTCTGGGCTGAGATGGGGAATCGCTGAATTTTGGACTCGGCTGGTGACAAAATGTTCCAAACACACCCCATGCACAACTCCACCGTGGGAAGGTGCCAGAAACGAGTTCTGTTGGTAGTTTTTTACAGTACCCCGGTAGGCAAGAGAAAGGCACCACAAAACTTGTTCTACCCTGCTTTCTGGGCTGAGATGGGGAATCGCTGAATTTTGGACTCGGCTGGTGACAAAATGTTCCAAACACACCCCATGCACAACTCCACCGGGGGAAGGTGCCAGAAACGAGTTCTGTTGGTAGTTTTTACACTACCCCGGTAGGCAGCTGAAAGGCACCACAAAACTTGTTCTACCTGCTTTCTGGGGCTGAGATGGGGAATCGCTGAATTTTGGACTCGGCTGGTGACAAAATGTTCCAAACACACCCCATGCACAACTCCACCGGGGAAGTGCCAGAAACGAGTTCTGTTGGTACTTTTTACACTACCCCCGGTAGGCAGCCTGAAAGGCACCACAAAACTTGTTCTACCTGCTTTCTGGGCTGAGATGGGGGAATCGCTGAATTTTGGACTCGGCTGCTGACAAAATGTTCCAAACACACCCCATGCACAACTCCACCGGGGAAGGTGCCAGAAACGAGTTCTATTGGTAGTTTTTACACTACCCCGGTGGGCAGCTGAAAGGCACCACAAAACTTGTTCTACCTGCTTTCTGGGCTGAGATGGGGAATCGCTGAATTTTGGACTCGGCTGGTGACAGAATGTTCCAAACACACCCCATGCACAACTCCACCGGGGAAGGTGCCAGAAAACGAGTTCTGTTGGTAGTTTTTTACACTACCCCGGTAGGCAAGAGAAAGGCACCACAAAAGTTGTTCTACCTGCTTTCTGGGCTGAGATGGGGGAATCGGCTGAATTTTGGACTCGGCTGGTGACAAAATGTTCCAAACACACCCCATGCACAACTCCACCGGGGAAGGTGCCAGAAACGAGTTCTGTTGGTACTTTTTACACTACCCCGGTAGGCAAGAGAAAGGCACCACAAAACTTGTTCTACCTGCTTTCTGGGCTGAGATGGGGAATCGCTGAATTTTGGACTCGGCTGCTGACAAAATGTTCCAAACACACCCCATGCACAACTCCACCGGGGAAGGTGCCAGAAAACGAGTTCTGTTGGTAGTTTTTTACACTACCCCGGTAGGCAGCTGAAAGGCACCACAAAACTTGTTCTGCCTGCTTTCTGGGCTGAGATGGGGAACGGCCTGAATTTTGGATTCGGCTGGTAACAAAATGTTCCAAACACAGCCCATGCACAGCTCCACCGGGGAAGGTGCCAGAAACGAGTTCTGTTGGTAGTTTTTTACACTACCCCGGTAGGCAGCTGAAAGGCACCACAAAACTTGTTCTACCTGCTTTCTGGGCTGAGATGGGGAACAGCTGAGTTTTGGACTCGGCTGGTGACAAAATGTTCCAAACACACCCCCAATGCACAACTCCACCGAGGAAGGTGCCAGAAACGAGTTCTGTGGGTAGTTTTTACACTACCCCGGTAGGCAGCTGAAAGGCACCACAAAACTTGTTCTACCTGCTTTCTGGGCTGAGATGGGGAACGGCTGAATTTTGGACTCGGCTGGTAACAAAATGTTCCAAACACACCCCATGCACAGCTCCACCGGCAAAGGTGCCAGAAACGACTTCTGTTGGTAGTTTTTACAGTACCCCGGTAGGCAGCTGAAAGGCACCATAAAACCGGTTCCTATCTGCTTCCTGGGCTAGAGATGGGGAACAGCTGAATTTTGGACTCGGCTGTGTGACAGAATGTTCAAACACACCCCATGCACAACTCCACCGGAGAAGGTGCCAAATACGAGTTCTGTTGGTAGTTTTTACACTACCCCGGTAGGCAGCTGAAAGGCACCACAAAACTTGTTCTACCTGCTTTCTGGGCTGAGATGGGGAATCGCTGAATTTTGGACTCGGCTGGTGACAAAATGTTCCAAACACACCCCATGCACAACTCCACCGGGGGAAGGTGCCAGAAACGAGTTCTGTTGGTAGTTTTTACAGTACCCCCGGTAGGCAAGAGAAAGGCACCACAAAACTTGTTCTACCTGCTTTCTGGGCTGAGATGGGGAATCGCTGAATTTTGGACTCGGCTGGTGACAAAATGTTCCAAACACACCCCATGCACAACTCCACCGGGGAAGGTGCCAGAAACGAGTTCTGTTGGTAGTTTTTACACTACCCCGGTAGGCAGCTGAAAGGCACCACAAAACTTGTTCTACCTGCTTTCTGGGCTGAGATGGGGAATCGCTGAATTTTGGACTCGGCTGGTGACAAAATGTTCCAAACACACCCCATGCACAACTCCACCGGGGAAGGTGCCAGAAACGAGTTCTGTTGGTACTTTTTACACTACCCCGGTAGGCAGCTGAAAGGCACCACAAAACTTGTTCTACCTGCTTTCTGGGCTGAGATGGGGAATCGCTGAATTTTGGACTCGGCTGCTGACAAAATGTTCCAAACACACCCCATGCACAACTCCACCGGGGAAGGTGCCAGAAACGAGTTCTATTGGTAGTTTTTACACTACCCCGGTGGGCAGCTGAAAGGCACCACAAAACTTGTTCTACCTGCTTTCTGGGCTGAGATGGGGAATCGCTGAATTTGTGGACTCGGCTGGTGACAGAATGTTCCAAACACACCCCATGCACAACTCCACCGGGGAAGGGTGCCAGAAACGAGTTCTGTTGGTAGTTTTTACACTACCCCGGTAGGCAAGAGAAAGGCACCCACAAAACTTGTTCTACCTGCTTTCTGGGCTGAGATGGGGAACGGCTGAATTTTGGACTCGGCTGGTAACAAAATGTTCCAAACACACCCCATGCACAGCTCCACCGGCAAAGGTGCCAGAAACGAGTTCTGTTGGTAGTTTTTACACTACCCCGGTAGGCAGCTGAAAGGCACCACAAAACTTGTTCTGCCTGCTTTCTGGGCTGAGATGGGGAACGGCTTGAATTTTGGATTCGGCTGGTGACAAAATGTTCCAAACACACCCCATGCACACCTCCACCGGGGAAGGTGCCAGAAACGAGTTCTGTTGGGTAGTTTTTACACTACCCCGTGTAGGCAAGAGAAAGGCACCACAAAACTTGTTCTACCTGCTTTCTGGGCTGAGATGGGGAATCGCTGAATTTTGGACTCGGCTGGTGACAAAATGTTCCAAACACACCCCATGCACAACTCCACCGGGGAAGGTGCCCAGAAACGAGTTCTATTGGTAGTTTTTACACTACCCCGGTGGGCAGCTGAAAGGCACCACAAAACTTGTTCTACCTGCTTTCTGGGCTGAGATGGGGAATCGCTGAATTTTGGACTCGGCTGGTGACAAAATGTTCCAAACACACCCCATGCACAACTCCACCGGGGAAGGTGCCAGAAACGAGTTCTGTTGGTAGTTTTTACACTACCCTCGGTAGGCAGCTGAAAGGCACCACAAAACTTGTTCTACCTGCTTTCTGGGCTGAGATGGGGGAATCGCTGAATTTTGGACTCGGCTGGATGACAAAATGTTCCAAACACACCCCATGCACAACTCCACCGGGGAAGGTGCCAGAAACGAGTTCTGTTGTAGTTTTTACACTACCCCGGTAGGCAGCTGAAAGGCACCACAAAACTTGTTCTACCTGCTTTCTGGGCTGAGATGGGGAATCGCTGAATTTTGGACTCGGCTGGTGACAAAATGTTCCAAACACACCCCATGCACAACTCCACCGGGGAAGGTGCCAGAAACGAGTTCTGTTGGTACTTTTTACACTACCCCCGGTAGGCAAGAGAAAGGCACCACAAAAGTTGTTCTACCTGCTTTCTGGGCTGAGATG